>NW_022994224.1:0-82040 GCF_012275295.1 Melopsittacus undulatus
AAAATATGGAAAAATGCACATGGAAAAATGGAAATCTTCCTAGCCATTCAGAACCTAAGTATTTGTCATCAACATCAGATCCAGTAGCACTGTAGCTAGTTTGTATTTTGGCACTGATTTCAACGAAACCAGGAATCGCAGACAGCCACAAATGTGGAAATGCAAGCACGGTACTGGGTAAAGGGAAGATTCATTTACAGCAATTGTGAGGTTAGGGGTGCACAGCTGGTTGGGTGATTTTGTTTCTTTGCATGATAGATAGTAGGAGAGGGTAGGGAAAATAAAAAAAAATAAAAAAAAGTTTTTTCTTGGTGTTCCTCTTTAATTACTTTGGTTAGTTCTAAAACTCCTACCAGAAAATTGTAATTGTATGTTATGTAAAATGTATGCCTACGAGAGCCAGATCAGAAGTTTAAAGGTTGGAACGTACCACTTAAAACATATTCTTTGCATTCAAAAATCAGCATTTCATGCAAAACACATAATAAAATCTCTTCATTATGCACCATGCAGACAGTAGAAGCAGGTACATTGTTCCCTTATGCTGCTCTGCCAGTGGGATTATCTGCATTTAACAAAGATCGTGAGTGTTACCAGAGTGTCAATGTAGACTGCAAGAGTTCTGCTCGGAGGCAGGTGGCTTTTCTCCGGAGTACCTCCAAAATCATCCACAGTTTCTAAAAACATGTGAGAAGTTTCCTCCTTCTCATTCCCTTAAGTACTAGACAGTAGTTGTTCTTCTAATGCTACTTGGATGGTAATTGCGGGTTCTAATTGGTATGGGGAAAGCAGCTGAGAAATCTAATATCTCATACCTGCACCTTGTAAGCAAGTTTCTTACCAGTTGGGAAAGTAGTAGCATGGAATCTGGGTATGTTCTCAGGACAATCTATTTTTGACATTCACTGCAGGATTCAGCAGCAAGAGACAGTAGAAATCATTTAGTCACTATCCCCCAAGCTGCATCACCAGAAAGCTGCATGCTGCTTCTAGGGCTTGTATCAGATCAAGCAGCTCTTGGCTAATGTTTTGTATACCCTAGAGGGTCTCAAATGGCATTACCTGCCTGTGGTTAGGTGACACCATCTCTGATTGAGATTGACCAGAGATGGTCACAAAAAGAACGCAGGAAGACCTTTTTTCTTCCCCCTTTTGCAAATTCTCGACCAAAAAGAAATCTACATCACAAAATGACAGGCACAGAATTACTTTGAAGACTGTATAGTGGCCAGACATCAAAACATCCCACAACAATAGAATAAATACTACTTTAGATTAGTTTCCATTCTTAAATCATTTCATTAAAAGCAGCCTAAGATTTTACAATGAAGGAATATTATCATGACATGAAGACAGTTGAGTACTTTATAACTTTTCAATATTTGTGCATCACACAGTCTTTTCAATACGTATCGTAAGTGGTAGATGTGCAGCAAAAAATACCCTGCAGCATGGAGAGGACAGTCCCACAGCAGGTTGCATGTGTGCTTCCAGGCACATTTCTGTGGTGGAGCTCAATAGCCAGAGAGACTAAAAAGATATGGGAGAAAGCCTGTGGGAGGGAGTCAAATACAGAGGGGAGAACATGAGGCATGCTGAAAGGAGGGATGCAAGCGCGTGCAGTGAGTGTGAAGGTGATAGAGAAAGACACCATATCTATTCCACCTCTCTGCAAGCAGCTGCAGGCAGAGCCGGTGCTCCTGTAAAGTGCTGCTGCAGTCCATAAGTGCCACACAAATCCTAGGGTCCTCCCACCTGCTGCAAAGAAGCCTGCAGTGCTCAGGTGATGAGAACAGCTTTATCTGCACGCAGGGAGCTAGGGAGGGGTTAGGAAATGAAAGGAAAAGAGAGGACAGGTGGGTTTTCACCAGGAGAAGGTGTTTGAAATGGGCGCGGCAGGTAGAAAAGCATCGCTGGCAGGGAATCCCAAAGTGGAGAAATGCAATCTACATTTAGGGAGCAAAGAGAGAGAATTCTGCATTGCATTGCACTGACTCAGTGGGAAAGAAAGATGGAGGAAACTATATCTTGCAAGGGAGAATCAAAACATTGGGTAAGCAGCTAAGCGGTACAGAAAGAGAGGAAGGGTCAAATATTATATGTGGGGTGAGGAGAGAGGAACAGCTTGAATTCTTGTAAAGAGTTGTAATAATCAAAAACATTGGCAGGGCCTTAACTAGGCAGCCCTGCTGGGTGCCCAGATAATACAGCTGATTTTAATTGCTGATGTGTGCATTTTATGCCATTTGCCTGATTTCACAGCCCTTTTATGACCGTTGAATTTGACCACAAATCAACGGTCAGTCAATAAAGCATCACGAAAATTACCTTCTCCCTAAACAGGCTGTGTTTTTTTTATTGGCATTCAATATTTTAGATTGTTAATGGAGATAGATGGATAGGCATAAGGACAGGAGCAAGATGGGGCCCAGAGAAAACTGATATGAAATAAACAGGTTGACAAAACATAAAGGCAGGAGGGAAGAGACAGATGAATAGTCAGGGAGGTGCCTGCCACCAAGGTGGGCAGATATCATCTGGAGGCAGAACTGCTTGGAAAAGGCTGACAACTGACAAGGACTGTCATGCAATAGAGAAATATGAATGGGGAAAAGAAGAACCACAGAGACTTAAAAGAAAATAATTTTCTACACAAATCATATTATTCCACCTTCCCCCTTCCTCTACCCCCACCACTCTGCTCCTTCCCACCTCTCCCTGTTTCCAAGTAGTGGGATATAAAAGGTTTGATTTCTGTACTAGCATGCTACATATTTTCAGATGTAGTATTGTTAGCTGGAGGTCTACCAGAGGATGCATATTGCTTCTCTCCCACCTGCTGTTCATTTCATAAACTGCAATCAGTACACAGTCAGTCAACACCTCTCTTGTTATTATGTGGTACAGCAGGAGATTTCGTTAGACCTTTAAAGCACTGGACCAAATGCACACATCCCACATCATGACAGTGGGTGAGACAGGAGTCTGCAGCACCTGCACCTCCTTTGTGCACAGATCTCACAGATTGGTTCTTTCTCATGCGTATACCTGTTGAACCGCGTTACTTTAGATTATTTCACATTGCCTTGAATTTATTTTCCTGTGCTTGCTGTTGATTGCCTTGTAGTGTATGCTCACTCAAGAAGCTATTATAGAAAACAAAACTAGTATTTATTTCTGTTAGACAGGACAAAATGACTATTGCAGTCAGATATTTATCGTATCTACCACATGACACAGAAGTAGATATTTGCTCTTGTTAAGGGGGAGGACTTGATTGCTTTGGGTACAGTGCCAAAGCTGAGGGGCTGCTTACCACTGCTACAAGCTAATGCTTCCAACCTAGTCTAGAAACAGCCATATCTTCATTTGCATGTGCATGGCTAAGTTCCTCAGACTTTTACTCTTAAAGCCTGACAAAACATCCAGTTTTGTGGATCACATGCATTTACTTCACAGATTTTTCTATATAGGTCAATGCAAACACAGAGGTCTGACAGGAAATGGACTACCTACCCTGTCCAGTACTGGGATATCCTAGATAGACACAGTGTATGTGCATGTCCTAAGGTTTTGTCATGCACTCAACCCTCCTGAAAATCTCAGAGTTATGCACATGCCTAGAGTGAGAAAAAGGCAAGACAAGAGTCTCCAAAATTCCCAATGAAGCATATAGGTTGCACAGTTGCATCTGGCTTACAAACCTGTCCTGAATGTATGGTAGCTTCTGATAAATGGTCCAACATGCCATGTGAGTATACAGGACATTTGCAGATATACTGGCCCCTCTTTGAAGAAAGAGAGTACAACTGACTAGAAATTCCAGACAAACATAGGAATTCCTTGTTACTTGCCTGATTTCCAGTGAAAGGACAAAACTGTGTCTCAACCTCATTTCATTGTAAGAGGAGTAGGCCTGTTATAATCTTTTTGCCCATTTTAAAGATGGGATCATTTGCCAGCTGTATATTTCACTCCCTGCAGATGTGAAAGTATGACTTCAGCTGTAAAGTGGCAGGCTCAGGTCTCTGTCAATGACTCATGCTGTCTTTGTCTTTGTGCATGAATGTACAAAGTTTCTGTGCTTGTCAGTGACATCTTGTAAGTGACCACATTGCCCCAAAGTCAGAAATAAAATCTGAGAAATATCCTTCCAACATCTGTAGCAGGCAAAGGGTATATGGACACCCTAGCAATGCCTGTCTTCCAGTCTTTTCTTATGGATAATAGAAGAAAAGACACTAATGAGGCTCATGTGGATGAGATCTGAAAATGGAATCTAAATGAATATGGGTACAAAGGATTCAGTAAGGTTTCATGTGACTTGATTTCAATCTTCCTGGACTTTTTTTAAAGAATTACATTTAAAAATTTGCATTTTTCAATCAAACACTTAAAAAATAGAACAAAAAGGACCAATGAAAGTATAAATCTGCCTAGCTCCTTATTGATGCATAGCTTTTATTATGCAATCACATATTCTGATCTATAAGCTTTCTCTGTACAGGATAGCAAAAGCTGCCTTTAGTCAGTCTTTTCCAGACTTGGTATTCGTTTGATATAAGATGACATGATTGTGGGCAGGTTTGGGGTTTGATGGCACAGACCATGCCTGACCCTGTTCCCACAGTATCCTGCATTCTCTTACCCATTGCAAAGCATGGCACCGAACTAACATCCCCTTGTTGTGGAAAAGACAAGAATTAGTTTAAACATATCTTGTGTGGTTAGCATGAAATGGCTCATCAGGTGTTCAATCAAACTACCTAATTAATGCCTTAGCAAAGATGACACAGTATTGCTGATTTCAGCTTTGCACAACAGGTAGTCAGATAGTGTGAAACAGAGATACCACATGTAAGGGTGGAAATGAGCTGGTATAAACATGGAAAGACGGAAGAATGAAGATGAAGAGGAAAATTCCATTTGCATTTTTTTCACATGAAAAAGTTGTTAATTCAGACAGGATGGTGGGCATTATCAGGATGTTCATCTGATGTCATGGGTCTTCATTCTCTTTCCCACTGAGGTGCAAAACTGTGAGGAGGGAACAGGAAAATCTATGTACCAGATAAAGAGGGACCTAGAGAAAGACCTAAATCAGCAGAGCTATCCATTACTGGTATAAACCATGAACAGTCTGTAATAGACCATACCCCTTCCTTCAGGAAAAAGACTTGCTACAGAACTGCTTTCCTATGAGATGTTCTCAGTTTCCACCAAGTTTGAGCATTTACAGGTCATTGAGACCCTGAAAAAGAAATGCGTGGTTTTGGCCTTGTTCTCATTTGTGAGTAAATAGGACAGTACGATGTATCAAATCTGTAAAAGGAGATGCAGAAAGTGAACCTGTTTACGCTGAAAATCATACTTTCACAGCCAGCCTCTTGTTTACAGGGACTTCCAGAAGACAGAGACAAGGTTATTTAGAGGATCCTGCTTTCTGATGGCAAAGCATTCCAGTAGAACCTCAGCTATGGAGATAACAGCTAAGTAAAACACCTGACCAGTCTGTCCGAAGTGCTAAAAACTAATTTGTAGCACCCAGGAGTTTGCAATCTGGTCACTCTGTGACAGCTTGCACCCTCTGAGAGCTTGTGCACAAAAATGGCCACCTCAGGCCTCAGCCTGCATTGAAGGTCACCTCTGTGGAACAGTGAGGTGTTACCCATGAAGGTATAGAACAGCTCTTCTCAGAAAAAAATAATATAGTGGAAAAAACTGCTCTACCAGCAGGGCCAGCCTCTCTGCTTCCCAGGTGAGCTTGGAAACTGTGTATGAGGAACTGACCTGCAAGGCTTCATATCTGGCCTGCAGCAAATGCCCTGCAAATCTGTTTCATAGACAGGGATGCTTAGCCCATGCAGGGAATACACATGGATGACTGGTAAGGATCTGAAATGAGATGTAAAGTCTTCTCCATGAGAGTGAGAAAAAATCAAGTCAAAGTAAAAAAGCTGGTTCCTTATCTCTTTTCATGTAGAGTTTTTCAGAAAATAAAGGAAAAGCCAAACAGAGCCACATCTGCCTGGGTAGGGGAAGGTCAGAAGGGAAAAGGTCTGGGAGCTCTGCCCTGGCTGCCCCGATGGTGGCCAGTGTAGGCACCCAGACAGAGCCAGTAAGAGGGGAGGCTGCGGTGCAGAGCTCGGAGTGTAGAGAGTGCCTGCACTGGTCTGGTGAGGGAAAGGTGCAGAATGGGCAGGGCTGCGCTCACTGCTCCCTGATGGAGGTCCTCCTCCAGCAGGTGGCTGAGCTGAGGGAATTGTCAGTAAGCCGCAAGATGTCAGGGAAGCTGAGAGGAAGCAGGACTGCTTGCTCCAGGACCAAAACATCACAGGGGCCTCAAGATTCCCCTCTAACTCATGGAGGAAAGAAGGAGGATGTTGATCAGGGAAGCTGGGACTTGGTGACAACAAAAAACAACAAAATGAGGAAGAGAGCAATTAAAAGCAAAGGGCTTCCCTCCTAAATCTACTGTACACACCCAGAACCACTTTGCTGTCCTGCAGGGGGCTGATGAGGAAATGCACTTGCACCAGAAACAGTCAGCTGGTGCACTGGTACAGAAGATCTCCACTGGTGCCACCAGGAAAAAGCGGCGGGTTGTAGTAGTAGGGGACTCTGCCTTGAAAGGGAACAGAAGGGCTCATCTGTCAGCCTGACACGGTCACAAGGGAGGTGTGTTGCCTACCTGGGGCAAGGATCAGGGATGTTGCGGAGAGGCTGCCTGCTCTAGTAAGTCCCATGGACTATTACCCGCTTCTAGTGATACATGTGGGTGCTAGGGAATGTAAATAGTAGTAGCTTGAGGAGTATAAAGAAGGACTACAGAGCCCTGGGAGAGGTGGTCAGGGCTCGGGAGCTCAGATAGTCTTTTCGACAATTCTCCAAGACACAGGGGAGGACCTTCCAAAGACAAGGAGGATTGGACAGGTTAATAAATGGTTAAAAGGGTGGTGTCATAGTCAAGGGTTTGGGTGTCTTGAGCATGGGGTCCAGGTTTGGGTGCCTTGAACATGGGGTCCAGGTTTGTAGGCCAGGCCTACTGGGGGCTGGTGGAACTGCTCTGATAAAGAAAGGGAAGAGTGGCTTTGCTGGGAGGCTTGCCAGACTTGTCAAGGATGCTTTAAACTAGATGTGTTGGTGGAGGGGGGCATCATTCCATTCCAACACACCCGGTCAGTTGCCAGCACCTATAATAAATACTCTGAGCAATGTAGTAATATTCTAGCCGCTCCAGCCACTGATCTGGCTTCATTTGGAGCTCGGATCGGATGTCTCTATACAAATGCTTGTAGCATGAGGAACAAACAAGAGGAATTAGAGATGTGGGCACATCTACGGGGCTATGATATAATTGGCATCACCGAAACATGGTGGGATGGCTCCTTTGACTGGAGTGTTGGAATGGAGGGTTACAGGCTTTTTAGAAAAGACAGGCCCGGTAGGAGGGGAGGGGGAGTTGCCCTTTATGTTAGGGATAGGCTGGAGAGTATGGAACTCTGTCTGGGGACAGGTGATCAGTTAACAGAAAGTTTGTGGGTCAGGGTTAAGGGGAAATCGGTGATGGGACACATTACTGTGGGGATATGTTACAGACCGCCTGATCAAGAGGAAAACTGTGGATGAAGAACACTACAGACAAATAGGAAAAGCCTCACACTCGCAGGCCCTTGCTCTCATGGGGGCTTCAACCACCCTGACATCTGTTGGGGCAACGGTACAGCCCAGCACAAGCAATCCAGGAAGTTTCTCAATTGTGTGGAAGACAACTTCCTTCTGCGAGCAATAGAGGAACCAACAAGGAGAGATGCCCTGCTTGACGTCATGCTCACCAACAGGGAAGGGCTTGTTAGAAATGTGACTCTCCAGGGGAGTCTTGGATGCAGTGATCACAAGATGGTCAAATTCGAGGTCCTCAGGACAGTGAGAAAAGCGTGCAGTAAGCTCACTGCCCTGGACTTCAGGAGAGCAGACTTTGGCCTCTTCAGGAAGCTGGTTAGCAAGGTTCCATGGGATATAGCCCTAGAGGGCAAGGGGGCCAAGACTCTTGGTTAATATTCAAGGATCACCTGCTACAAGCTCAGGAGTGTTGCATCCCGGCCAGAAGGAAGTGCAGCAGGAGGGGCATGAGACCTCCTTGGATGGATAAGGAGCTGCTGAGAAAAATTCACAGGAAAGAGAGGCTTATAAAAGGTGGAAGCAAGGACAGGTGGCCTGGGATGAATACAGGGATGTTGTCTGGGTAGTTAGGGACCAAGTTAGGAAAACTAAGGCCCAATTGGAGCTAAACTTGGCAAGGGATGTTAAAGATAACAGGAAGGGATTTTATAGGTATGTAGCTGCTAAAAAACAGACTAGGGACAATGTAGGCCCCCTCTGGAAGCTATCGGGAGAACTGGCTACACAGGATTTGGAGAAGACTGAGGTTCTGAATGGCTTCTTTGCCTCAGTCTTCACTGGCAAAGGCTCTGACCGCAGCACCCGAGTCTTGGAGGGTGGACGCAGGGGACTATGAAAACCTAGACCTTGGGCCCACTGTAGGAGAGGATCTGGTTCGAGGACCATCTTAAGAACCTGCATGTGCACAAGTCCATGGGCCCTGATGAAATCCATCCGCGGGTCCTGAAGGAGCTGGCAAATGGAGTTGCAAAGCCACTGGCCATCATATTTGAAAAATCATGGCAGTCAGGTGATGTTCCAGATGACTGGAAAGAGGGAAATATAACCCTCATTTTCAAGAAGGGGAAAATGGATGACCCAGGGAATTACAGACCAGGGGGGATTGAAACTAGATGATCCTAAGGTCCTTTCCAACCCTAACTATTCTATGATTCATCAATTTGAGATTTTTTCCTCCATTTTATCTGTTCTGGGGACTGAACTGTTAAGAGCCAGCCTCTTGCCAAAACTGAAGATAATTTGGGCATGGAGATTTCACAGAAAAATGGTCTTCAAGACAAAAGTCTTTCCACCCATGTTCATTCATCCTGGCTCAAGAGACAGTTTTCATTTTTAAAGACAAAAATGTTGTGGCAAGGAAGTGTCAGATAGCTTTTAAAAGCCAGTCTTTCCTTATCACTGTGGTACCTGTATTCCCACCAGAAATGGAGACACCTGGGGTGATCAAAATCAAAATAAGCATGAGTTCATATTAAAGCTATCCCTCCCAGAGTAACAGACCGGAGAACTCCATGCAGCCTTCCAGAGGCCACCACTGTGCTCAGCACACATCTCAGCTCTGCAGAGCCATCCTGCCCCAATGAGGCTCCAACAACCAGCTCTAGGGACTACCTCCAATCTGCACACTTGAGCAGTCACTGAAGCAGCTGTGAGGACAGCCCTGCTGTCTCAGCCTCTCCTAACAAGTGTCCTACTCCCCTGCCCAAAAGCACATCTCCAGGAGTGGGTCTGTGCAAGCCAGGCACAGAAGTTACTCATGTGAGCTGTGCCCTCAAGAGTTAGGACCAGAGACAGGATGATCTGTAGCAGGACCCAGCCTAAAGTGTGAACATTTCTAAGACAAACAGATGAAGATCAAGCAGCAACTTGGCTGTATCACTGCCACACTTCAAGCTAGACAACAAGGCCATTTCTTGCTGTGAAATGGCACTGTCTATATTCAGGAGGAAGGTCTGACAGAGGGAGGTGCCATTTACAGCTTCCTTGCTTTTTAATATTATGTGTATATAGCTGGAACCAGTATGTCTTCCACTGACAGTAGCCCCAAGATGCAGACAGCTCTGAGGAGCAGACAGCACACAGAACAAGGAGCCCGATATATGTTGCCATTACCTTTAGGAGTGAGTTACTACCGTGGTTCATTATTTGCATTACAAACAAGTGCCAGAAGCCACAGCGGGCACCCACTTTTGACTTTACTAACTAATCTATGCCTGTAATACTGCATGGCATTTATGAATATAATGAAATACATAAAAAAATAAGTGAAATACAGTTGCACTCTGTAACAGTTTTGAAGTTGTTTTTCTTGACTAGCAGCATGCTCACAAGGGTTGCTATTCAGCTGAGATCCTCTGCAGCAATCATTTTTGCAAACTCACAGTGCCTTCCAGGAAAAATCTCAGAGCAATTTTCTATTTTTGAGAGCTAGAGAAGAAGTCTGTGGAGGGCGAAATGCTGAGAGCTGCTAGTCCAGCATCCAGAAGTGCCATCAACAGAAAGCACAGGAGACTGGAACTTGCAAATGACAGATACTTTAGTATCATCCTCTACAGGCAGCTCTAGATTTCCCCCTTAACACAGAAAAAAATGAGATCTCCAACTCAGGGTAGCTGAAAGTCCTCAAGTTAGGTGACAGAGCTACAAAGCTTCCCAGATGGGTTTCTACTGCAAAGGAGATGCGGGGCTGGCATGCTTCTTTTTGAAAATAGTGTGAAGACATAGCGAACCACTGTTCCCCTGAAAAAAGGTGTTTAACTCTGCAGATAACTAGATGAAGAAAACCAAGGAATGGGCCAGAAGTTAGGTTTCCCCACCCTCTTTACTCCATAAGGAGACTTTTTCAAAGTTTCAGAAGGTGGGGATGTGTTATTATATCAGAAAGGGATCTCAGTTTTCATCAGCTCATTTTTAGCCCCTGTCATGTTTTGCATACAGACCTAGCTAATTCGCCAAGTGCTCTGGGAGCTCATGCTTCTCTGCTTTGTGAGACATTTTAGAATGAAGGAACTTGCACCTTTCAAAATAATGCACTTTTTGTTTCCCTCACATGCACCAAAAAAACAAAATTCTCCCAAGAGATCACTTCCTCTAGCATGCTTCTATGATGATGGGTGCCAAAGTAGTTCATTGTACTTAAGTGGTGTACAGGTACAACGCTACAGTTAAAGCCTGGTTGCAGCACTGCTCATTTCAGTGTGAAGCATAAGTAACCTACATTGGAATGTCCAAGGACATAACTTGAGGATGATTTAAGCTCAAATTAAAATCTTTCAAAGACTTCATTAAAGCTGGAATAACAGTAAAGAAAATTCATGGCAGATGGTTAACATTCTGCTATGGAGTATAATGCTAACTGTTGAAAAAAGTAAATCAGAACTAAACATATATTGACTTTATTCCTTACACTATGCTTAGAGAAAGAGAGAAAGTAGTGGTTTAGACTTACAAAGTCTTTACATGTACACAGTTTGGAGAGAACACATGGATACATATATGGATGTGGGTGTCCTTTGGGTTGGAGAGAAGAGCGAGCAGTGAAAACTGCATTCTTGATCTTCCCTTCATTTACAATAGAAAACCTTTATTTTCTGGTCTGCATCTTCACACCAACAAAAAAAAAAATCAAAATCAAAAAACAGAGCTATGCACAATTACTCTGAGAGCTACTTGCATCTTTCTCCAGAGGGTACCTGTATTGTGACGGTACCTATGTATTATGCTTTTCTCACTCTATTACTGTCCTCATTGAAGTCAGTAGCAAATTTATCATCAGGAATTTTCTCAAGCCTTCATTAGTATATTGCAAGAAATGTGTGTGGACATGAACCTTTCATTTTTTAAACCAAGCTGCCTACAAAAGCTTTTCATTCCTAGATAAGAACACCAGTATAGCTTTCTGATATCAAAAGATTAAGACAGCTGTGGTTGACCGTAGTATATGACACAGAGTAACGTAATGATGTAATAGAATTGAGGCTTGGTTCCACTGCCCTTGCAGTAATGAGGAAATATAAAATATACATTAGGATGGGAACCTTTCTGCAGTCTTCCAGAACTTTGCTTTCCCCATCTTATTCCCACCTGGCTCATATAGAGGAGTCTTGCTGTTTATGTATCTTGATGCATCTACCAACAGTACTGCTGATTACATTGTTAATATTTGGATTTATAATAATAGGAAGGTGGGCAAGATTTAAGGGGTTAGTGTAACTGTAGAGGATACCACTTAAATTTCACATTAACTGCAAGAGTCAGCATAAATCTGCTCTCAGGCACCCTACAGCAATGAGAATCTAAATTCAGCCAGGACTACTTGTGCTTTTCTAACGTGTAGCTCTTAATGGAAGTTCTAATTCACAGTGTGATCAATTCCTATTAAAAATAAGTTAACCAAACATAGGAAAAATAGCTTCATTTTAGGAACTAAGCAAACATAATAATTCTCCCTTCCCTCTCATGCCTTCAGATGGTATGTTTCCAAACAATACCTACTCTTAGAATTGTAAACATAGCAGAAATATTCTTGAATTGTCAGAATATGGTTCCAAAGAAGTACTTTCCACATCGGAAATGATGGTACATTCCACTTACAGTTCTGAGACAAGTTAATTAGACGTATACAATAAACTACATAGTAGTTTCAAAGTAACTCTACTGGAAATGATGGTAATTACACAGTCATTGAAGTAAAAAGGTCCTAAATAGAAAAACACAGCTCAGCTGGCTATGTATATGTTGATACTTTAACCTCAGCTTCTTTTCTTCTCTAAGTTCAAAATACTGAATACTCACCTACCCTATGTGCATGCTTCTTGGCAATTCATGGCTCAGTCTGAAGTATTGTTTCATTTTGTGAGACTCTGAAAGCAGTCAGATGCCTAAGGGCTTTGCAGGACTGGAGCTATAGCACTTGACAGAGTTCATGACCAACCCCTTGGCCATTTCACCTCCACTATATGATACCACTCCATGAAATCTCATTTCTGGCTACAGGACAGAAGTACAACCAAAAAGAGAGAAAAAAGAAAACAAAATAAAAATACGAGGAACAGCTCATATGCAAGACACTTTCTTTCTCAGAATACCATGGAAGTTTAGAGTATGCTTTGCTTTGAGTCTTGGGCCAGAAATCTTGGCTTCTGGTTTCTGTCTTCACTTATGACAATATAATGTTCATTAGCTTCACCAGAGTTAACCCCAGCATAAATGACCTGAGAAAGAAGCTCTAGAGCTTTATTTGTTTCTGAAGAAACGCTTCTATATGCTTGAAAATATATACAGACGTACTGAGAAGCCCTTTTTGAACACTAAACCTAGCCCTTGTTGATGTGGGAAAAGCAGATGACTGATACCTGGAGTGCAAACACACCGTGTCTCCCATTCAGGATTGAAAAGGCTTTTTTAAGACAGCGGCAGGAGAATGGAACCGTTGACCAGCACTTGTCCCAGCCCATGGCCAACACCATCTTCTGCAGGAAACAGTGAGATGAAGCCAAAAGGCCCAGTGGCAAAGACTCCCTTCATGAAGGTCTTGATAAGGAGCCATGCAGTGCCTGAAGCAAAACATTTCCCAAATCCCCCTGAGGAAACTGGATTGTAAAGATTAGATGAAGACTGCTACAGCCTTTAAGGACAATGACAAAGCTTCAGGAAGGAGTGGCACGCAGTGTCCCAGATAGATACACTGTGTAAGGAGGGAACAGTTTGAGTATTTGTGTGCAGTTATGTACAATCTGGAGTAAAAAAAAGAAGTCCTTCAAATTCTCAAACATGTATTTATATATTTCCCCCCCCACCCTCATAGAGGTTTCATTGTGTGACTCATGAAACATGTCATTTTAAAACCTTAGAGGAAAAGTTATCAGAATATATCATGCTTTAAAGCCTTTCTTTGGTCTCTCATTTAAATCTTTGAATGAAAGACTTTGTAAGTTATTTTTTTTCACATCCACTTTGGTTTTAATATTGTAGAGATGAGTGCACCTTCTCTTTTGTGAGTTAAGCACTTAAAATATTCTAGATAAATGAAATGTGAGGCATGAATTGTGAAAATGACAATTGTTCCTTATGGCCCTCTGTATGCAGAGCAGCTCCCAGTCTCGCAGACCCTTCAGACTTCCATTTCCTTTGGCGGGTACAGCTTAACACCACACCGATAATAAAAGGTAAATGAGTTCCCACAGCAGAATGAGTATCAAGTATATGAAGCTTTTGTGAACATGGGTGCTGCTCTTACCATTATGGGCAATTAGAGGGCTTTGAAAGTGTGTTGCCTGACTTTCTGTTGCTTGGTAACTGTGCACCTAATTCTTTCTCTAAGAGGTCACAGAAATGTCAGAAAATCCTTTTTTTTTAAGGGGGAGGAGGTTGGAGGGGGCAGGGGAGATACCAATGCCCCCATCAGAACAAATCCATCAGAACATTATCATATAGATTTGTTAAAAGAACTTCATGTCTTCCATTAGTAGATAGAAATAGTATGATTATTTGCCTAGCACTATAAAGCTGTGCAATTTCTGGACTGTGCCAACTATATAACATGCTTAGTGTGCCAAAGAGCTTAGGAACTGCAAACACACTGATGAAATTTGGCATGATACAGGTCAATATAACTCATGGATACACTGACAAATAGCCATTATTGGCCTGATGCAGAGCCTGGTGGAATGGAAAAACACACTACAACAGCTATGATACTGTTAAAGTTTTAAGGAGATTCTGATGTTAGAAGCTTTGCAAACATTGTCTGGCACAGGAAAAAAAAAATGAAATTAGAAGGAAGCTAATGAGACAGAAGATAAAATTCTCTTCTCCAAAGAGATCCAAGTTGCTGTTTCTGCAGCCCCTAAATACTAAATGGCTTTCACTGAGGGACAACAAATTAAGTGATGTCTGTAAAGGGAAAGTTTGGCCATTTTTATGTGAATTTTAAGGAACAGGACTTTGGAAATATATCTCATCTTCAGCAAATTCCCAGACCTTTCTGCTTTGAGACATGTTTAGTAATACATTCTCTGTGTATTCTCTTACTATTCCCCGCAAATGGATACTGTCAAAAAAACCTACTTCCCTTCAACTTGAGCAGTGTGCTCAAGTTTGCAAAATGCAGTTTAGATTAAACTAATGCCCCTGAGATTAAATGAATGCATTTCAACAAGGACACAATATGCAGGTGTACACCACTAACCATCAATCATTTTCTTGCAGAGCTGGAGGCTTCCCACAGTTGTCACTATAATCATTCTGCAAGAATTTGCAATCATTTTCTGAAAAATTTTCTGAGTGTGTTTAGGAGGAAAGAAGAGCAGACAATATATTATGGGTTTAAGAAACTGGGTCCATATCATAATAAAAATAAAGCAGGTTTCACTGTTGAAAATACATTCCCTGTTTTTTAAATAGCACAGCTATGTTATATTTAGCCCCCTCCACAGGACAGTCTGTGGCTGTGGGCAGCATGAAAAAAAAAAAAGAGGGTCCCAGCCTAGCTTTGGCCAAAACCATTTCTGCACAATGGCTGACCTCAGGCCATCACTTAATGATGGCAGATGTATTGATGGAATCACAGAATTCCAAGGGTTGGAAAGGACCTCAAAAGATCATCTAGTCCAACCCCCCTGCAAGAGCAGGGTAACCTCGAGTACATCACACAGGAACTTGTCCAGGCGGGCTTTGAATATCTCCAACGTAGGAGACTCCACAACCCCCCTGGGTAACCTGCTCCAGTGCTCTGTCACTCTTAAAGTAAAGAAGCTCTTCCTGATGTTAACGTGGAACCTCCTATGCTCCAGAAAATTGCAACTTAATTTTTAATGTGTTACCAAAAGAAGATAAACTTAACTTTTCCATATAATCTTCCACTGGAAGGACTACTTCAACTTAGAATTATCAAAAGGATATGAATACTTACATATCCATTACTGACAGTAAGTGATTCTGTAATACAAATCACTACCACTAAAACAAAAAATCATAAATCATTAAAAGAAGTAGGTCTTTAAAGCAACAAAAAAAAAAAATAAAATGCAATCAAGCTACAATAACGCATGTGGTTCTTTAAGTATATTTCTGTAGTTCAGCCACCACTTTTTCTTCAGGCTTTTGAGGTAAATGTGTGAAATCATATCATTTGGATGCTATCATTTGTTTATATACAGAAAGAATTAACATGATTCCAGAAATCACATCAATAAAGGTTTCATGAATATCCAAAGTAAAGGAGGCAGCACATGCTACTCTAAGAAACAGATTTGAGCAAAATCCAGCAAAAGTTTGTGAAGACACTTGTACTATTATTCTAGTCCACAGACTAACATGGATTCTGAATCACTTCAATGCATAATTAAATTCTACCGTGCTAAGGATTTTTCTTCTGGCATGATTTCCCAAGGACAACTTAAAAGATGGAAAAATGTATTATATAACCTTTTAAAAAATGTAAACTTCAGGAAAACTCTTGAAATATTTCTGAGGCAAAGTCCTTTGGAAGTTAACTGGGTTAGAGATTTTGGGGAAAAATAGTCCCTAGGAAGAACAAAAGGAGTCCAAAAGTGAATAACCAGAAAAACATGAAAATAATAATGTTGTAATAAAGAACTATTTTTTTCAGTATTGATTGTGGATGCAAATTTAACATTGGCTGAGAATGAGCTGTCAGCCACAAGGAGAGCTATGCAGGTAATGAATGAGATGTCTGTTAAACCTTCCCACCTCTTCCTGTGGACGGTTTAAAAGCTCTGCAAAGTTTATAAATGTAGTAAAATACTAAATGGCCCTTGGCATTTAAGCAACACAAAAACTGCAGGCACACACATCTCCACACCCACACATTTTCTGTAAATAAACTGTCATCTTGAAGTTCAATGACTGCATTTTGCTGCTCCATATACCATCTCGTTGCAAGCAGCAAACTGATTCAAGCAAGAACTGCTCCACAGGCGTAAACCCATCTGGCTGGGGGCTCAAGTTCATGTTTTCAAAGATTCTGGTGTTTACCTCAGATGCAGGAAGCAGAAATTTTAGTTAACATGCAGCAGCTTTCCTGATGTGTCCCTGTCCTGGTTTGAGCAGTAGCAGTCATTTTTCTCCTTCTTGGTAGCTGGTGCACTGCTGTGTTTTGACTTTCGGGCTGAGAACGGTTGCTGATAGCAAGTATGTTTTGAGTTACTGCTCAAATGTTTGGTTTTTCCAAGGCCTTTTTCTGAGCTCATGCTCTGCCAGGGAGGAGGGGAGGCCGGGAGGAAGGAAAGACAGGACACCTGACCCAGGCCAGCCAAGGAGGTATTCCATACCATAGCACGTCATGAGCTATTAAACTGTTCTTATCTCAACCCGTGTGGCTACATTCTTTGGATTCTCCTTCCTAACTCTCCGGGAGTTGGGGGAGCAAGGGGGGGAGTGAGTGAACTAGCTGTGCAGACTTGGTTTAAACCACGACAGTCCCACTCTAAAGCAGTATGACACATATTTGAATTCCGTGTACACTGTTATTTTTCCATTTTAGACCCTTGAAGTTTTCTAAGTGGACTGTTCAAGGACAAGACACTGCTGGAGGTGGTTGTGCAGGTCCTGTGTGGTAAGGCAAAGACTGAGTCTATGCTTGAAGAAGGAGGGAAGGGACAGAAAAAGCGTCCATGCACTGAGCAGGCAGTAGTACATTTCCACTCTGAAACCTGGGGAAGGAAAAGGATAACAACCCACAGGTCAAGCAGTGTGCACAAGCAAGGCCTGTGGGAAGTCTTGTCATTGTCTTTCCCACAAAGTTGCCATCTCACTTGTTCCATTTCACACTTGCAGATGGAGCTTGGTCTCCATTTTATCATTTGTTGACAGTACAGTGAGCTGCAGAGCTGTGAGGTCTCTAAGTAAAAGCTTTGATCTCTGCCAGGGAACAGCAGATACAGGGAGGCTGCATGCATGGGAGGGCTTACAAGACTGGCAGGGATGGTGCAGGTCACACCTAGAGTCCAGGTTTCTTCTTCCAGCTGCTTTCAGCAAGCCTTGAAATGGGCCCAGGTCTCTTCTATTTTAGTTTGCTTTCTTCCAGTATTAAAGATACACTAGGAGAGGGGGTAAAGTGCAGTTAGACTGGAAAGGGGAAGAATTGCTTGCAACCATCTTTAAATGCACAATATTGTGCACTGCCTTATCTATGTCAGTGTTCTGAGGATGTTTAGGGTATAACTGTGTTTGTTTCTATTTCAAATTAGAGAAGTCAGTAGTTCTTTAATTGTCTCTATTTGCTGTTTGAGCAAAACACATTCAAAGGTCTTAAGTCTGATAGACCACCTTAACATGCCATAATATTAAGGGCTGAACCCAATACATGTGACATCTTGAAATGCAGTGTCTCAGCAAATTTCTCTCAATAAATCCTTCTGAGTCCCAAAGCTTATTTTCTTGGGAAAATCAGAATCCTCTCAAGGTGGCATGCAGTTGTAAAATAATTTTCTTCAGATAAAAAAAATCTATTTTATAAATCTTTGCAGTTTTGCCCTAAAGAAAGTTAGAGATGAAAATTTCAGTATATTAGCTGTTAAAAAAATAAATACCAATAATAAAAATAATAATAACAATAAAAAACCCACAAAAAAACCCACCAAAATAACCACCTTTTGGAGTCTTAATAAAGACCAGAATGTACTGAGAAAATTACAGAAGCTAAGAGTACAAATATGAAAACTGCATTAATTTGGAAGGTTGTGTGTATATACTGGGCATATCTCATTGCTGTTACTAACAGCAGTTTCACTTCTTGAGTACTAAATGAGTGAAACATTGTTCACTGAAACACACGAACTGTTTTGTCAGTCTCATTCAACTTTGCATTTGCATTTTTCCAAGACTTCCAGGGGATGGAAAGTTCTTCCAGTTAATGGACAGACATAACTTCTTGTCATGGTTTAAACCAAGTCCCCCAACTCCTGGAGAGTTAGGAAGGAGAATCCAAGGAATGTAGCCCCCACGGATTGAGATAAGAACGGTTTAATAGCTAAGGCATAACACAATGATAATAATACAGCCGATAACAAGCGACAAGAATACAACACCCCACCAGCCACCGACCCATAACTCACTCCACCCTGCCCAGCCGAGCACCACGTGCTCCCTCCTCCATTTTTCTCCAGAGCTCTACCCCTCCAGCCCTCTCTCTCCCAGTATGCATCCTGGGCATCACGTGCTATGGTATGGAATACCTCATTGACTAGCCTGGGTCAGGTGTCCTGTCTCTCCTTCCTCCCGGACTCCCCTCCTCCACCTGGCTGGAAAAAACCTTGAACAAAAACACCCTCAAAACATGCTCAAACCATGACACTTCCTTATTTAGAAGCTGAAGCCACACTCACACCATCTCACAAGTCTACCATGGGAAGGTCATACACTGGCAGCCTACCCAAAGCCAGTCCACATGGGCAGGCACCCTGCCCAGAAAAATCAAGACAAAAAAAGGACTCCTTTAATGTATCTCCACATCTACTGAAGTGATGTAAAATAGCAGCCTCCCTCCTTCCTTCCTCTGACAGAGCTAAATATCCTGACAGCATTGCTCCCTCCTGTGCATGAACTGCGGCAGTATTTTGACACACGCCGAAGTACCCAGAAATCACTCTGAGCACTGCTCCACTGAGCTAGCACAGGTGGTCTGTTAGCAGCCTCTCCAACAGGGCATGCATGGTGCAGATTCCACAAATGTGCTCCAGTTTTTGCCCAGTGTGTGTTTTCAGAGTCTGGTGAAAAGTCAGTGGGAAAGAAAGGTGCTGAGGCAAACACCACTGTGACCCTTCCCTCTCCCATTACCTGCTTCTAGAATATCAGCTCTTGCTCCTTATAGCACCAAATCCTTCAAGCCCCTTCTTAAGGGTCAATGTGTGGAATCAGCTCTTGAATATATATATTTGTGTAAATATAACTGCAAAGCACATTGGCAACATAGCTTTACAGTAAGACAAAGCATATTGCGCCATCTTTATGACTGTACAAACCACTGGCTTTCTGCTCTTCAGCTAATGCTTACCTTCATTGCACCACAGTTACCACTTCTAGCTCTCTTATAGATGCATCTGAGTAGTTCAATCTCAAGAAAAGGGGAAAACTTATCCCATTCTCCCTTGCTGGTCTAACATTTGGCACACCTTATGGCTCAGCGAGAAAGCTTGAGGGAGGACTGCATTATCCATCTGAATGGGCTCTACCCAGCTCCGCTAATACTAGTGCTCATTGCTGCAAATGGCTGGTACTATCTTGGTAAAAACTACTTCATATAAATAAATATATTATCACAGGCAAAAGGAGGCCTAGAGGGTGCAATATTTTAATTGGGGAAAACCAGATATGAAGTCCTTCAGAGTAAGCCCTACCACACGGTCCACACAAGGTCTAAGTGAATACACTCCCAGGTTCAAACACAAGGACGATGGTAATTTCAGACAGAAATCTAACAAAGCCTTATCTGTTGAGCAAGGATAGGGGGAGAAGCAGATATACCATGAACTGCTATGAGATTTCTGTTGCGTATTATTCTTTTTAAGTGGAAACATGTGGTGGAAGATTAAGCAGCATCTTTCTAATCTCTGATTGTCCAGCTCCCCCTGCTGTAATTGCATATTGGACACAAATGGCAACAGATGTTCAGCGTCTAAGCTAAGAATTATATACTTACTCAATATCCCAGTGATTCAAAACACTGATTGGGAGGCTAGAATTTAAATATACATGGATTGACAAATGAAAGAGTTCCTAGACATGGGCAAGGCACAGAGAATATGAATGTAAACTGGAAGATACACCCTTAATGGAATGAGACAAAAAGACTTTGAATACTAGTTAGAATATTTTTAATTACAGCAATTTCTCCCTGAATTATTTTAACCTCACCCCTGTAAAGCTGAGCTGCCATTGTTATTTTTCACTGAACTTAATCGAATCTCAGCTACCTAGTATATACAGTTGGATAGAAGGTTCTACCTAATCATTTCATCATACATCCAGTGAGCAGTCTAATTTCCCCATATTAAACCTAATAAGAACAGAGCTATCAATGTGCACTTCATCTTGTGCATTTTCCTTGAGATAAACACTTATCCATTGTCCAACCGCATAAAAGGTTTTTGCCTGATTTGCTAAGAATTTTTAAAAAAATAGTTACGAGTTCCTTTCATCTGACTTCCTTCTCCTGGAATTATCACAGTACTAGGAAAGAAGATGCTTTAAACCAGAGAGATTCCTTACCCAATATAGACATGAATCAAGCTTCCCTAAAATTTAAGGGTGTCAAAACAGGAGAGAAAAAGAAATTCTAGGGTGCCTTGGGCACATGGACTTTCAGGGTTGGTATCTCACTGTAAACAATCTTTAGCTTCTTAAAACAGCAGACTTGCTCCATTTTCTCCCAAACATACAACATATTCCATCCATATTTTGGGTACCAGTTCAAACCCCATAATCTGCTTCCACTGTAGTGGCTCAGGCACAAACACAGATTTGAATGTTCTGAACACTCAAAGGCTGCATATGCGCACAAACAACAGCATGTCTGAGTGTGACATAAATCCCTTTACTCATATGCACATTGCAATTGAGCACAGACACTTGTTTACCAGAACATTTTCTGACAGATAACTGGAAACACTTTTAAGTCCATTAGTTCCACTGAACATTACTGAAAGCGTTGTCTTTTAAAAGTGCATTTTATTATATATGATTTAATTTTTCTTGCAAGATCACAGGCTGGGATGAAAACCAATATACTGTTTGCTGCCAGATGGCATGTTGGAAGGCTATAAACTTATTTCACACAAAGTGCTATGTGGCATGAGAATGCTGTTCTTACACTTCTAAACAGTCGTGCTTCTTTGAATGGTTTAGATTTACATTATTCTCTCAGTAAGCTCATAAGCTCTTCCTATTTCAGCTAAAGCCTTGTGAAGTTACTAGATAAATACCACCGAACCTTTGGTGAAATTTTTACAGGTAACTATTCTGCCCCCCACCCCAGAGCTCCAAAGGGCCAGCAAGGCAGCTGATGTGCACAGGGCCATAAAAAAATACCAGTGTCGGGTATTAAAGCAGTTGTGAAAGTAACCCACAGCCCCTAATGCACACATGCTCTGATAAACAAAGTAGCCTCCAGGTGCCTTCACCCTGCACTGGGTCCCCAAACAGACAGGGCACGATCTGAAGTGTATGCTCCACCAGCCTGAAGCCTTGGCTTGTGGTAAAGAGCTGGTAGTGCCCCCAACAGCATCAGGGTCACCAGAAAGACCATCCATTTTACCTGAATTATGAAAACAAAGACAAAATTCTTCAAACTACTTTGGGAAGCATGCTGATGGGTACATGCCATGCGTCAGCAGACGGGTTTACATCCATAGATATCATACCGACAGGCAAAATAGGTGTAATTTGCAAAACCAACTTCTGTGCAACAATCCTTCATGGCTACCATGTGCATTTCAATTTTCTACATTATTGTCTTGGAAAAGGAGGTAGAAAACTTCTCTTTCTTTCCTTCAGCAAAGCAATGCACAGTCTGCACCCACTGCTAAAAATTGTATCGGTATCAATCTCCTCAGCATCACAAACCCACCCACATGCGTCTGAATCCTGAAATGCTTATTTTGCAAAGAATGTGCCAAAAGATTTACTTACTCGTTAGAAGTGTTTAATGATGTTGTGGGGATCAAAGGAGCAAGCATTTTCATGACAAAAAGAATTTGTACTCCAGGCTTTATAGCACAGACAGTGATTAGTGAGTCACACATAAGAAGTGTCTCGCTTTTCTCTTTTGAATGGCTGATGTAGCATTTACCTAAACACTACAGTGCTGAATCAGTAGTTTCACAAGTCTTCCCAGTGATTACCTGCTCACCTTTACCTGGTAGTATCCTGGTGATAGCTCCTCATCTGAAAAATGTGTTCAGCACAATCACTTGGCTGCTAGCAGCCAGGCAGACATTAAATACCCATTCAGGATTTCCTGGAGGGGTTGAAGAACAACCAGTGTATTTGAAGGAGATTTAAAAAACATTAGTTCTGAAAAGTGTTTATTCATAAACAAAATTATTAGAAATTGTCTCACAGTGGAGCTCAGCTAACGCAAAGCAACATTTGGATTTAATTTCTTCATCTCTTAAAAAAGAGCTAGCTACAGCTGAATGAAACATCTACTCCCATTGGTATACAACCCATATACTCATCTTGACTTCCTCAGGTTTAAGCCCCACTTCTCTCTCCTCCCACACTCCAGCCCCCACCTTTTTTCTTTCCTTCCCAGACAACTCTATTTCTCTCTCAATAGCAGTCGATGTTGATGATGAGTCTTCCTCTGCCCTCAATGCTTCCCCTTTCCCTGGAGAGCATCACTGCAGTATTGCTCCCTCTACAGCTTTGTCATATTCATACTATCCAAATGGTTCATCCCATAGTGGTACAGGTTTGCTTTTGGAAACTGGGAGAGGGTAAAGAAGGAGAACAGGATTTTCTTTATAATTACCTAGAATAAATGGTTGTTTTGTGGGTGTTGTGGATACAGTTTGATGCATGAAAACGTTTAAGGGAGTTGAGCTTTTCTTCATCTCATGTTCACCCTCCCTTCTCTCTCAAAAAGGAAAGCTTTCAGTGTTGAAAACAGAAAGCTTTGCAGAGAAGACTTTCCTTTAATTAGAGTTCTCAGAAAAACCTGTAATTTTGTGAGGGAAATGAAAAACTGCATGAAAACAAGCTGTTTTCTCTTCAAAAGCATTTTATGAAGAGAAATATTAAAAGCCTCCAAAATTACTATCTAACCTGGGATCACGTCTTATTTTTGATCTGCTAAGACTTCTTTTTCCCTTTTACAGATCTGCTACGAAGCATTCATTCTTTTATTAGCAATTCTTTTCTTTCCCTTCAAGTGGTTCATTAGCAATCTCCCTTGGGTTTTGTTGGTTTTCCTCAGTGTGCCCCAGCTGGGGCCATCAGTAACACTGTAGTGACAGAGGTCCAAGTGGGTGGCATACCTAGCAGCCTCTTCTGCATCATGTAGTTTATTTCCCTTGTACATGATAACCCCTGACACAACCCTACTCTTTTGAAAAAGCAGTCGAGTAAGAGACTTCTCTGCCTTCTTTAGTGCTTGTCTTTCTTATAACCCCTGTTCTGTAGAGCAGGAAAATATGTTTCACCCCCAGCCATGGTCCCAGCCCTGACACTGCCCTCGTCTGCTTGCCCAAGGTGCCACTGCTTATTTGTGCACCAGCTGCATGAGGGAGCTCAGTGCATACTTCTGCTGCCAGGTACTCTATTTTAAAACTAGATGTTCTGTTACCAGGAAGTTCAAAAAACACTTAGGGTCCCAGACTGTAGGAAAAAAAAAAAACACTGTTCAAAAGAAAATGTTGCTGGAGTGAGAGCACTATGCATGATTCATTGGCAGCACGATACCTGAAATATTTCTGTGATGCATTTTCCTCAAAGAGCAGTGATAGAATTTCAGGAGAACATGCCAATGTACCCACAATATTTGTGTACAGTTCCTTGAAGAGATACTGGTAAATGTATCTGAAGGAATGATTTTAAAGCTGCACTGAACTTCCGTGTGAAATACAGCCAAAAACTTGACATTTTTCCTTGCCTGGTTGGTTAGTGCTAACAGGGGAGAAAACACACATTTATTTGTTATCCTGCCATTAAGAAAAACTATTTAATAACCTGACAGAGTATATCTCCAAGATGTTAACTGGGGAACCCTAGCTAAAAAGTCATTTCCCCAAAATGAAGAATATTTAGATGAAAACTCCAGATTTGAGCAAAGTAAAGTCTGCAATACCATCAGTCAGATTAGCTTGGAAGACTGGCATAGGATGCAGATTGCTCTGCTGGAACTGATGCTTGGCTTTTTGAGAAAATAAATCAGTTCTTCTGTCTGATAGGGCTAAAGATGCACACAGCTAAGGCAAGGATGACTTGCAGGATGCCACACAGCTAGGGAGATGCCTTCCCTATAGCTGAAAAACAGAGGCAGATTCTTTCTGGGCTGGGAGGAAGACATGGCTTCAAGACGTGAGGCAAAACCAGCTTGCCGTTGATATTCCCTGAGTCGAAAAGAGAATTTCAGAACCAGTCAATAAAAGTCATGTTCCTAGCTCCATGTCTAAGCTCCTAAATAGAAATGTTCTGAGAGGTGTGGAGCACCTGCAAACCTTTTTTATGCTAACAGCAGCTGCAGAAATTCTGTGTCTTTGAAACTTCAGGTCATTTTACATAGCAGCCTTTGACAGATTGACGTATTTGATACTTCAAATGTGATTTTTTTTTCATTATTTTCTTGGCTAATATTTGAGAGCTACATCTTTCTAAGGCAAATTGTTCAGACCTCACATGGTTCATCGCTTCTAACTTGTCAACATCCTTTTGTTAAGGAGTTGACACCCAAACAGATGGCATTCCTGGAGTGATGTCACTAATAATCTGAAGTACTGCCCCCTGCCTCCTTTTTTCATTGCTATTTAGCTATGCCACTGCACTAGAACTCATGCTTGATTGATTACCTGCTATTGCCTCTGCCTCCTTTGCAGATCTACTGCCTTGGAATTGCACTATCCCATTTTACAGGTGAGACCTCCTTTCTTTTTCCCCGGATGTCACATTAGTAAAATGCATATTATTCTGATGAACCCACCTCCTCAAGAGATCAAGGCAAGTTTGTTGTCAGTAACTAGTTCTCTTTCCTGTTTATTTGTCTGTGCCATCACCTGGGATTTATTATGATTAGCTCTGATACTAAGCAGCACTAAACCAAGAACAGATTCCTGAAGAAAGCCCTTATTACCTGCATTACTCCCATGGCCCATGAGCAAGGACCGTTTTAACTCAGCTTACTGCTACCTTTGTACTGTCATAACTTTTTTTCTTTTTTTTTTTTAATCAAAGGTACAGGCAGAGCCATTCAGGAATGAGAGTGAATTATGTCAACAATGACTTCTTGCTTTATTAAAAACTATGATGTTGGAGACTATTCTACCTGGAAATAGCGTTGAATTACACCATTACACCGTATTTTAATTTTTGTCACAGTCAAGGCAAAATGATTTTCAAGAGTCTTCTTGGAGTCAATATCAAATGAGCCAGTTTAAAGTTCCTTAAAATTTCTAGGCTTGAACCAAGTACACTTTCTAAAAATTAACGTACCATTAGCTTCCTCCTGTATTTGCACCTTCCTTGCTAAAAGTACACAGTGAATGTTCATTAAAAGTCTCAGTTCTTGTTTTGCCAACAAAGCAAAAACCACTGGCATGCATCATACTTATCAGCTGTCATCTTGAGTTTGTCCCTTTTTTTATATATATATGAGCAGGTTATGACAAGTTTCCTCCTTAAATCCCTTCCCCAAACCAATCTTCCTTTCCTTCTCTGGCCTCTCCTCTGGTCTGCACCATTTCCACTCTAAGTTTTATTTACCCAAATGCTTTAGGGTTGTTTGAGGGCTTTTTTCCCCACCTGGTAATCCTTTTAAAAGAAGGAACTGCCATACTTGATGAGATCCAAAGCCCTCCTGTTTCATCCTCTTTGCTCTGACACTGGCTAGCATCAACTGCTTCAGAGGCAGATATTGGCTAGCCTACTCTTTCTGATTTCTGATGCTTAAAGATTGTTTTAAATTTCATCCTTTCTCCCTTCTCCTTTGCTAGAATCATATTTTTAAAGCACACTTCAATACATCTGAAGGCAGGATAATGAGAGTAAAATCCAATCGTCTGGTTTTCATGGGGATCAACCATGGCTCTTTTGAGCCAAGCCTTTGACAGAGGCATAACAAAACTGTGAATCAAAACATATTCCATTGATGGTGCAAAAGATTACTATTGAACTACCATCCTATAAACTGCAAATGTACTTTTAAACTATTGCTTTTAGTACACATTACTTCACTTTCACTATACTTAAGCACATAGCATTCCTTGGTTACAAGAGAAAGTTTATAATTGCTGTGTATAGTAAAAATTAATAGGATATATTCTATAGATAATGCAATATGCATAATGAATATGACACATGAAAGATACACAGCAATAACACATCATGCTCCTGAAAACATTCCCATATAATCATGCCAGCCTCTCTGACAGATGGAAGGGTTACACATGCTAAATACTGGACATCTAATTAATGCTGACCAAAGATGTGACACCAAGTTATTTTTTTTTTAAATGAAGTAGAAAACAATAATGTCATATGTGTGAAAGAACAAAAAATGGAAGTGAATTCCTGAGTCTTTTTCTTCATTCAGAAAGGGAACAAAACACCTGAGACCTCAAGATATTATGGAGAAGACACAAGAGAAGAAGAGGTCACACAGCTAAAATGGTGATGCAGTGCCATGGCCATGGGCTGCCCTTCTTGTTAGAAGGCTGTTGACAATACCAGAGCTACTGTGTAGAGCTACAGCTGATATTTGGGGCACCCAGTATCATCAGCAGTTTTCAGCTTGTCCTGGTCAGCCTTGGTGTTTTCCATCACATCTCAAGTCCTGGAGGCAAGCAACCATATCACTACTTTCACTTGTTTTTTCAAAACAATTTCTGTCCTCAAAGTTTGCAGAGAAGCACTGAACAAATGTGCTGTGAATAACTCAGAAGCTAGAAGGCACATGTGAAAGATTTTTAATTTGTTTTCCCAAGTTTTATGCATTACTCTTCGATGCCTATTTTAGCTTGACTCATCTTGACTAAAAGCTTGGCAATAGCAAAGGTTGCCAGTAACTCTAAACAACACTTGGGTGAGAAACTAGAAAGCTGGCAGAGGTAACAGGGTTTGCTGATAAAAAATAAATCTCCCAGTTTGTCTGCAAAGTCATGTACCTAATAGCCTCTCCACTTGAACACCAGGCACATTGGATGGCATGGTATGAAGCAGAGGAGCACAGATTAGAGAGGGAAAGCTGCTGGAGTGAGCCCATGCATCAGGCATCACACTGCCATGACACCTCACCCACCACATCTCCAAGGGAGCACACCCCTGAAACCTGCAGTTCAGCACACAAGAAATGACTGGAGCTGCAATTTATTCTTTGCTCTGTTCCTCATTTAGCAAAGCTGCTAAGCACCTGCCCAATTGTTTGCAGGATCAGAAGCAATTTCTCAGTGGCCTATACACTACATGTTACAAGGAGTAATTTTAAAATTAAAAATAAAAATAAAGACTCAAAATTGTATTTTTTCTCTTGGTTATCAGAGTCTATTCTAAAGGATTCTTCTTAAGACACCATTCATAATATTTGACTAACTAGTCATCTGTGATATGAATACATTTTCAGATTCTGCACCTTATTTTAAGGGCTCTACATGTACTTGTTACAGAATGAAAAAAGCAGAACACTGGCACTGGAAGTCCTCTGAGCACAAAGATGACCTTTTTTTTTCTAGCAGCTGATAAAGTTGCCTACAGGTGAGGTGAAATAAACAACAGGAGAAACTGTTTATTGTTTCTTATTAATTATTTATTATTTCTATAATAATGTATCTCTTTAAAGTAAAATATAAACACCTGTAATTTCTTAGATAATAACATCTTCTCCCCATTATATCCCCAGAAATCAGCTTGCCTTTCATGACATATTTTATCTGCCCAAGTAGCAGGTCAGGGCAAAGCCTCAGCATTCCCCAGATTCAGGGTCACTCAGTGATTAGCTCCCAGAGTCATAGCAACAGTGGTGCTATGGTAAAAATAAGTCACAGTGAATCAGTGCTAATTCTCACAGCCTTTTAAGACTGCTAGAAACATATACCCAGTACCAGGAAGTGGAACAGGACTGTAAGCAGCCTGGACTTAGGTTGGCTTGTGTCACTCAAGGAACCACTCTCAGAAGTATGAGACATTCAAAAAGATTTTAGGCAATTATTCCTATTTTCACAAAATCACAGAATTGTTTAAATTTGAAGGGACCTCTTCAGATCACCTAGTCCAATCTCATTGTGCAAGTAGCATCACCAAGACAAGATTGCACAGGACAGTATCCAATCAGGTTTTTTAATACCTCCAAGAAGACTCCACAGCCTCTCTGGGCAACCTGTGCCAGTGTTTGACTACCCTTACAGAGAAAAGTGTTTTATTATGTTCAGATGGAATTTTACGTGTTTTTATTTGTGCCCATTGCCTCTTGTCCTGTCACTGGGAACCACCAAGAAAATTCTGGCTCCATCTTCTGCAACCCCTCCCATCAGGTAAATCCTGGCTCCATCTTCTGCATCTCCTCCCATCAGGTATTTATCAATTTATAAGATTGCCCCCCCAAATCCTTCTCTTCTTTTGGCTGAACTCTACAGTCCCAGCACTCTCAGTCTCTCCTCCTATAAAAGATGCTCTAGTCCCTTAGCTATTTCCCTCTTATTATTGAAGTATTAGGACTTCACAGATAAAAGGCTGCATACTTTCAGAATTACAGAATTTGGTACATAACACCCTTTATGCTGAGCGTGTAAGCCTGGCAGATTTGTGGTGAACTGTCTGCAGCAGTGAAAGGTCTGTACTCACAAACCTACCCACTGCAGCTGATGAGCTGTCATCAGATCTGGCAAATGAAACTTCTCTTACAGAACAAATTTATGTGATTTTGGAGGAAGTCCCTCATGCCAGGGTGTAGGATGGCTGCTGCTGCAAGCACACTGGGGAGGAGGCAATGAAAATTGGCTTTCGGCTGTAAACAAACCCAGAAGTTGTCACAATCAAACTGTCATAGTTGTGTTTCTTGGAAGTAAAGGCTTCTGGAGGGAAGCAGGGATGGAGGTGAGGGTATACTGTAGGAAGTGATCTGGGGTTCTGATGACAAAAACTACCTCCATAACAGAAGCACTTTGTTGGTAGGAAATGGCTTTATACTGACTCCACAAAAATGCTGCAAAGGGTACTTTGCTATGTATGAGCATTATGTATTTAATAGAGATGTGGAATGCTGGCATTTCCCCTATACTCCCCTGCAGCTAAACAGGGGAGTGTATTTCATCCTTTTACAAAGCAAAGATGATTCTATGAAGTCTCTTTCCTGTGTCATACAGCCCCAGTGGCTCACCTGGTCGACAACCCACCACTTAGCTATTATCTGAGCAAAAGCTTGGGAAACAGGAGTCTGAGGCAGGTCTCTGCACCAGAAGCAACACTCTGCACCTGGAGAAACACTCCAACCAAGCCCCTGGACTAGTCGTCCAGCTTTGCTCTTGCATAGAATCATAGAATATTTTAGCTTCAAATAGACCTTTGAGATCACTGAGTCCAACCATTAACCTAGCACTGCCAAGTCCACCACTAAACTGTGTTCCTAAGCACTACATCTACACATCTTTTAAACAGCTCCAGGAATGGTGACTCAACCAGTTCCCTGGGCAGCCTATTCCAATGTTTCACAACCCTTTCTGTGAATAATTTTTTCCTGATATCCAACTTAAACCTCCTCTGGTGCAACTTGAAGCCATTTTCTCTCATCTTATCTCTTGTTACTTAGGAGAAAAGACTGACTCCCAGTTTGTCACAATCTCTTTTCAGGTAGTTGTGAAGAGTGATAAGGTCTTTCTTGATCTTCCTTTTGTCCAGTATAAACAACCACAGTTCCCTCAGCCACTCCTCACAAGACTGTGTTTTAGACCCTTCACCAGCTTTGTTGCCCTTCTTTGGACACGCTCCAACACCTCAACGTCTGTCCCAAAACAGAATACAGTTTCTAAGTAAATGCAGCCTCACCAGTGCCAGGTACAGGGAGACAACCGCTTCCCTGTCCCCTGGCCATACTGTTTCTGGCACAAGACAGGATCCTGTTGGCTTTCTTGGCTTCCTGGGCATGCTGTTGGCTCATGTTCAACTGCCTCAGGTGCTTTTCTGCCAGGCAGCTTTCCAGCCACTCCTCCCCAGGCCTGTAGCTTTGCATGGGGCTATTGTGACCCAAGTGCAGGATCCAGCACAGAACCTTGTTGAAACTCATACATTGGCCTCAGCTCATCAGTTCAGCCTGTTCAGGTCCCTCTGTAGACCCTTACTACCCACAGGCTGATCGACCTCAAGCATGATCCATTATGAATCCTGAGGACTCTTAAACAGTTTTTTTTGGCAAGGATGGCAAGATAATAGATCTATCTAAAAGATAATAGATTTGCTCCCTGTGTTGACCAGGACCTTTTCACCCAGTGTCCCACCTTTCCCTGGGTTCCATTCCCCACTGTGTTCCAACAGGAAGGGCAGTGACAGACACCCATCTGCTCTAGTAAGGGCACAAGGTCACACACTTGTGCCAGTAGATGTGCAGTACCAATGCAACAGAAATTAAATCGTCCCATGAAATCCACTCCAATGGCAACATCTTTTATAAAGAAAAATAAAGACTTAAAGTGTGTGGAACTGTGACCAATTAGCATTTTTTTGCCTTGTGGATTTGTTTTAGTTTTGCATTTGTAATTACTTAAATGCAGTGTTCTTCACAACAGACATAATTCACAGGCCTTTAATGCTGTGCCTTTCAAAACAAATATGAGTCACAGCCCCTAGGTAAACTTCCTGGGCTGGCAGTGAATATCATTATTGTGTGATAAAGTGCAGCAAGCTGTTTGCCAGATTACTCAAGCTCCTAAAGCTAGCAAAATGCATTGCCATTTATTTATTATGCTCATGATAATTACAATTATCATCACTGCAGTGCCAGTCTGTTTGCTGCAGAATGAAGGCCTCTTCATGATGTCTCCAAGGATTCAATGTTAGGCCTGAGTAGTTAGCCAAATTATGGGGCCTTGCAGGATTTCTTTTCCCTGTGAGAATGAGGACTTACTAAGAGGTATCAAGCAGCATACTACCGCTCATTTAACAATAATGTTCAGGAACACCAGGAAACCCCTGCTACAAACCTCCCTGTTTGTACAAAGAACTGTTTCTGTCTTTGCTTCAGGCACTAACCACCTTCCAAGACAATATCCATGCACAGGTTGCAGCTCAATATCACGAACACTGAACTTAAAAATTAATATATATTTCTATTTCCCCACAAAAGTGCCTTTTTGTGTATATATAAGGATCTATCAAAATTACATAATGTCTGACTATGTGTACAAAGTAAACATGAATCTGCCTCTGCCTTTATTTCTAGCCTATTTCTCAGTACGTCTTGGCACTAAGAGGGAGGAGTCAGAACATACTGAGACATTAGGCCAGGGAGAGTAGCAAAACCCAGATTGTGAGCAGAGGGGGTGGAAACATAGAGTGTAGGCAGGTGAGAAATGTGAGATCATTTATCCAACCCTGCAGCAGTCTAAAAGAATACTTTGTCTCATATGGTCTTTAAATCTTCAAAATCCTGAACAAACATTAGTCAAACTAATGAAATTAGTCATCTAAGGTCATATTCTTTTTATTTTAATTTTTAAAGGAATTTTTCTTATATGATTTTGATGAGTTACATTAATTTAGAACTCTACAAATGCATTCTCTTAACTTGCCTTACATTTCCCTTCACATGTTTTCTAGCAGAGTATCTCCAGGTTATCTGCGCATTGGGTCTTTGAAGGGTTGTGACATGATCAAACAGTACCTTTCCTGGTAACACATGTTACAATGTTAAGTGACATTTCTCAAACAAGATAGGACTAGAGTTTTGGGATTCACTTCAGCTAATTGGGTTTAGAGAGTTGTCTTGTCACCGCACTTTCACTTCACTGATGCAAAAATATGTTAAGTACAAATGCATTAATCTCTTTCATTTTCATATGCAATGAGATGCTGAATTATAGCACTTGATATAAGCCACTATGCTCACCTCAGTGGGAGTTGCAGACGATCATCATTAGCATAATACCATTGCAGATCATCTTACCACACTGAATCTTGGCAGTTCAAATACAGATCTAGAACTGAACTACAAACTGAAGTCAGCTCGTGGGCTGTATTAGAGTTGTTATTAGCAAATTGTATTGTCTTAATTAAGAACTATTGGATATTAAGGTATGTGGTATAAATATCACAATTGGTCCTTCTTTAGACAGAGAGCACTAGCAGGGGTCTATCTCTGCCAAACAGTAAAATAGACCATAGATGGCCCTACTTCTAAGAGTAACAAGGATCTTTCAGATAGGTATTTGCATTTTGGATAGCCTTATTATTCTGCAGTGAGAGGGACTATGAAGAGATAGAAGTGAGTCCTGAGCATTCACCTTGTCGAATCTCAAAAAATGATGGATTATAAAGGGCCTCAGTAACTGACACTTATTGTATGCAGAAATTTAGGCAAATATTATCAAGATCTGAAACTGTATGATTGCTACTATGCATAATAGACCAATTAAGATAAATTTTGTTTTATGAGCTGCTCATTGATGTTGTATGTAAGATGGAGGAACACAATAGATGGAAACAAAATCAGATTGCTGGGGACAAGTATAAAAGAATAACATAAGCACATAGGAATAAAGGATAAAGCAATGAGCAGGAGACATAGAAGGTAACAAGAATCATTCCTTAAACACATTAATAGTAAGACACTGAGAATATCTCTGTTCACTATAAAAAAAGGAAAGTGTTACTCTGCTATTTAACAGGCAGGGAAAGTGACTGATAGATGATGCTGAGAAGACCATGATGGTTAATGCCCTTTTTGCATCAAGTCTTTCCTAGAAAAGTGTACCCTGTAAAACTATCCTGTTACTATAAATGACATAATAAAAGAGAGAACCAAGAATCCTTCCCTTATGAAACAAAGAAGGCAGTAATTGGCTTGGCATGATAGACTTCATTTTAGGATTTCTACAGAACCATCAGAAGCAATCTCAAAAGCACTAGCAGTGCTCTCTCAGGACAGGGGAAGGATGGATGAGGTGGCAGAAAAAGACTTGGTCTTTGTAACTGCCACCCTTGTGAACATTCTGGAACAAATAAACGTACTTGCAAGCTTCCAAAAGGCTTTTACTTCAAATCAGTTTAATTTCTATCCATAAAAGGATAAGGGGTCTTTTGAATACAGAGGCAGAAGGTGTCCTTTGTTGTGACTATAATAAGATTTTCTATACGGTCTGACATAACATTTACACAAGCAAGTTGTAAAACCCAGTCTAAAGGAACTGTCTACAGATGTATACCCTAGATTCACTCCTGTTCAGCACTTTCATTAATAGCTATGACCATGGAATAAGGCTAGGAGAAACTAGAGGCATATGGGAATAGAAGGAAAATTCTATTTGTGAACTAGCAAAATAGGGAGAAAAAATAAAGTTCAACAGATGCAATTACAATATCCTACACTCAACAGACTGTGCAAATACAGGATGGGGAGAAACAGGTTAGGTAACAGCTCCACAAAGAAGGATGTAGGTGTTACAGTCAATGACAAACTGAGCATGAGTCAGCAGCATCACATTATTGTGAAAATGGCAAGTGTCATACTGAGATACAGAAACAGAAATAAGGTTTCTGAGACATGAATTGATCCTTCTATTCAGCTCAGCAGTGTCAAAAACACAGCTGGGCAGGGACACTGCACTCCAGGAAAGTGTGAACTAGAAGAAGAGAGTCCAGAGGGGAAGGAAACACTGAAAGTAAAGCGCAGAGGGTTGCCATCTTCAAATAAAGAGAAAGCTATCACGAAGAGGAAGGGAATAATCTGTTCTTCATGGGAATAATAGCTAGGAGAGAAGGTTTAATTTTCAGGAAGAAAGATTAAACATTTGGAAAAATATGTTGTTGGAAAGCATAGTGAAGTAGATTTCCTGCTGAGGCTGTCTCTCCATCACTGGAGGTCTAGCAATATGTTAGAGAAACGTGTCAGAAATGATATAGGTCTACTTGCTCTTCCTCAGGGTAATAGACTAGATGACCTCTGAAGGCTCTTTATACTCTACAACTATCCTTCAGTTGACACCTATGTCTTTTACATTGTATAAGCTGATTACAGCAAATGAACCCTAAACTTAATGAGTGAACTCGCTCCTGCAATCACACTATTGCACATCACTCTGCACCACACCATCAATGTGTTTTCTGAACATAAAAAAATTCTGCAGCCAACATTACAGCTCCCTCTTCTACATAAGCAACATTGATGATTTTTAATTCAGAGACTTTTTAATTGCTTCTTCTTCCACTGTTGGCAAAATTCTATGTTGTGTTTAAATAGTCTTGCTTCAGAAAATGTATGCATAATTCTCTCTCAAACAATAAGTAATCCTCTGTTTAAAGTGTGTTCCAAATAGATGTAATATTTTACTACTATTTACTGTTATATTAAGGAAAACCACAAAATTAAAATTTACTACTAAGTAACTTTGATAGCAAAAAAACAACCAAGCAAATGCTGTCTCACTTCATTCCAAACAAGGATTCATTTGTAAGCCTATATCAATCGAGCTAGAAAACCGAGTTACTTTACATCATGTGCAAGTTCTATCACAATGCTCACTCCCCTTTTCCTGTGGGAAAACTATGAACTGAATTCTGCTCCAACCAACATTTATAACGCAAGAGCTATAATCAATACTTGCTTGGTGCCTTCCATCAGGGACCCTCAAATAACTGATCAAAACATAATGCTATTCTCATTTCACCAATGGGAAAATACTAGCAGCCCCCCTTTCATCAAAGATTAAAGTGATTTCTTAGGGTCAAACAGGAAGTTAGTGCTAAAGTCGGGAATTTTGCCCTTCAGCACCTAGACTTATTTATGCATCTGGCTCTAACACCGTTGGTTTGAGATACCGTGTTTTTCTACATAATACAGATTCTAAATGCCCTGTTTCAGACCAAGTTCCCTTTTGTGCGTAACTGTAGAATCATAAAAGCACCCCAATAACTTTTTTTTCCAGAATATACTGTACAATGTTAACCACTGATGTTTTATTGTCATTGATTTAGTAGCTGCCAAAGAGTTACAGCAGGAGATAGATTACTGTTATTTTAGCCTATAAAAGGTCTTATGCTTCTGTCAGCAAACACTTTGGATCCTTAAAATAAATAAGTAATCTGAAAGAAAATACACAAGCTGGAGAAATATCTTAGGAAAAAAAAAAAACAACCCAACAACCTTTTTCCCCCCCTTTTTTTTAAGCACTCCATTAACTATTTTTGCCTGGATAACAGAGCTGTGTAAAGCTCTCTGTGTTTTATAGGCACCTGGAGAATAATCTAAGACATTCTTCATGCCCTACTGGGAATACTTGCACTGGGCATAGCTGGCACGGTTTGGGTAGCAGAGAACTGCAGGGGTGACGTGAGTGGGAGGAGGCCATGAACTGCCCTGAGCTGATCACAGCCACATCCAAACAGCTCTGAAACATGAAAATAGCCCATACCTCAATCTTTCAACTATGAAACAACCATGAAACAGAGAGGCATGTGGCTCCCCTGCTCAGAAATACTAAAGAAACGTTGGAAAGCACTGGGGGCAGGAGGCACAGAAGGACACACCACAGAAAACCCATGAAAAGAAAGTAAATAGACAGATTTGGAGAAACGAAAGGTGAGAGGGCGCATGGAAGATGATGCTGGGGACACAGCTGGGAATTCATTCCAGAAGTTTCCCTCTGAGGGACTGGAGTCCATGGGTGACCCACACTGGGGCAGGGACACCCTGGAGAGACTGTGGCTATGTGCAATCCATGCTGGAGCAGTGACTGTCCAAAGAGACTGTGGCTGTGGGCAACTCACACTACAGTTAGGACACCAAAGAGGGTCTGCAGCTGTGGGTGATCCACACCAGAACAGAGACAGGTCTTAGGGATTGCAGGCCATGGGCAACACACTCTGTGACAGGGACAGACCCAGCATACGACAGCTTGCAAATAAGTCCTGCCAGAGCAGGGGCATCCCCAGAGGAGCTGTGGCACATGGAATATCCCAGGCAAGAGCAGAGAGAAGCAAGGAGCAGTAGAGGCAAAGAGCAAGAAGCAAGTATTAGCAGAAAGAAACCACTACACACTGACCCAACCTCCTGTGCTGCTTGTCACCTGCCCAAAGGAGTCAGGGGAGACTTGCTGTAGCACATGTGGACAAGTGACGTGAAGGAAGGGAGGAGAGGTGTTGGACTGAAGTTTATCCCGGGTAAGGGGAGGAAAACCGTTTCCCTAAGTGTTTGCTAATTTTTCTCCCCATCTTTTCTCAATGTCTGAATCAGTAATTAATGGCTTATGTTAAATGGTAATAAGTTAAATTCCTTGAGTAGAGACAGTGACAGTATTCTGTGTTTTCTCAGTATTCTGAACAACTTTCCAGATACAGTCATGTAAGCAAATTCACCTTCTGTTTCCTACTTTCTAACTCAGTGTACTACATCATAGCACGTATTTTGCCTGTGAATCCAAATTGGCCACTGATTTCAGAAGGATACTTGAGAAACACCCTTTTAGAGCATCCGCAAGAAATGCTATTGTGTTGCAACTAGCTTTTCCAGCTGTGCTTAAAATGCCAACATTCACTTATATACCTGCTCCTGTACCTTCAACAAATAAGAAAACTCACCACCATGAGGAATGTCTGCACAGCATAAGCACATGCAGAGTAGGAGAGTGTTACTGGTGCTTTCATGAGGCATCAACTTTGAACAGTGAGCATTTAGCCAAAACCTAAGGACTTGGCCAGCATGCTTTAATTATCTAATTTGGATGGCAACATTTCATATATGTTTTAGATTGATTTAATTAGTGTTAATTAACATATCTTTATGCATTATGAGAGACAGCAGATACCCATAAAGATTTTTATATTGAGCCGTATGGCAGCCTGCAATACTCTAGCCAAAAAAGTATAATGAGGCATATAAAAAAGTCTGTTGCACAACACTCCTTGGTAATTTTGAAAAATGAATGTCAGAGTTCGCACAATACAAAAGATGCCATTCTGTTCTAGCTTTACCCAGTCTGGCAATGGAAAATGGGTGAGCTCTGGTTAGGATTATGGAAGATGCAGACCCTGTAGTACCGAGGCTGATCTGAAGGTAATCAGATCACATCTCTGGGCTTTCCTCTTCCCCACAAAAAAGAGTAGATGGAAGTGTTTCCTTTAAGGTTAAGGAAGCTCCAGAGGGAAGATATGTCCTGAATGCTTCCCTAGGATCAGGAGGCAATTATCTCTTTTGATCTTTATTGTGGAGTCTTAGAGATTTTGCCTTGTTTGCTGTTAGCCACTTGTTTAAGGTGTTGGCCTTGAAATCCTGCCTGTGCCTTTCCAACCATACCTTGCTAAAACAGGGGCAAGTGGAGCTTGGTGTGAAGGAGGAGACCAATCTCCACCTCTATCCATGACCCATCACCTATCACAGGACAGGGAGGAGCCCAAAGCGTGAAGCTCTGGGAAAAGCCAAAAAGGCTGTGGAATAGCAGACACACACTCCCAGAAAGCATGAGACAAACAAATGGTAAGGAGAAAATAAAGTTCCGTTATCTCCCACAGTTAATGTCCACCCTGCAAGCCCAGGCACAGTCACCTCTAGAGAGGAATCCTTGCCCATGCAGAAAAAATAGGCCTCCTAATTCTAGTGGTACATTCCTTTAAATTGCATTGCTGTCACCCATGAAGATAGAATTCGGGAGTCTTCAGTGACTCAATTTGCCAAGAATGAGACAAGGTGGCTGAAAAACAAACAAATAAACTATTCTGCAAGAAGACTTCCTATTTTCTTTTGCTGGTGTTCGAAGCAGCACAGTTCCCACATGGAATGAATGCCTTTCACACAGCCATTTCTTTATTTTAGATTATTTTAAAGCCAATTTCAGAAATGAGGCAGGGAAAGAGATGTTGGAATAATATAGGAAAAACTGCGAAATATGAGCATTTCAAGGACAAAAGATTCCAATTAACTGTCATTACTGCTCTAGAGATGCTAAATTCAAGAGGGTACTGAAGAGATGAACTAGTAGTTTTTCCACACATTTTGGCCACAGGAATGCATCATGAAAAATAGTAAAGCCAGAAAACCCAAGGCAGTCATAAACAAATGCCACTTGCCCTAATTACTGAACATTTCTATACTCCAGACTCTGCCCTGGGTTCAAAATCAGAGACTCAACCTTGGCATTTTGTCATCCTGGGTGATTGCCAGCACCATCACAGTAAAGGCTGTTCCTTATAGACTCCGTTATCCTGGACCTGAAGAGATGACTGTGCCTTACAAGACTGTCATGGCTAATAAATTCTGGCAGAAAACCTTTGGAGGGCTGAAATGATTCTTCTTGCGCTGGCGCCTCTTTTTATCTATATCATACTGACACCTGGTGGGAATGAGCAGGAATTGACCTACGCGAGAGGGCTTGGACTGCTCCTGCTTTGAAGGAATGGGTGAAACACATCCTGAAATGTGAACAGGTTTAGTCAGTAGAAAGTGTTTATAATTATATTTATTTTTCTCATTTTACCGACTTTTAAACGTAGTTTCTTTAGAGAAATCTATGAAAGGTGTTTTATCAATTTTCTGTTGCTTTTTTTGGTGACAAAATACACATCACTAAAAATTTGATACACAGTTGATATAAGATGTGTGGTTATTACTCAAACATAATTTTACATGATGATTACTACTTCTTTTTATAATGAATCAATGCCCAGATACAAAGACTTTTCCATACAGAAACTGATGTTCCCATCTTTGCAAAAACAAAGATTGGAAATAAGCTTAAAAGACACTCCTACCTCATTGTTCAAATGTGTAAATGTATTTAAATTGCTGTATAGATAAACAGTACTTTTCTTTCATATAGTATGCAAAATACAACTGCAAAAAAAAATCACAATACTTGACAGTATTCTCTTCACAAAGAGAAAGCATTCAAGTTACAAGGACAAGTGAGTGTCTGAGCTCTTTATCAGCTGCACTGGTTATCTCTTTTAGATGTCTCAGGATAATGTTGTTCAATTAGAAAGTTAATTAGTGGTCAGAAATACCAGAACTTGGAAAGTCAACATTCCCAGGGAGGAGAGAACTTACCGCATTTACAGAGCAAGCTCCTGTGTAACCGTATGAATTCAAGATCAGAGATATATCAATAAACAACATCACAGTAACTATTCTAGATTGAAAGCTCTTGTATTTAATATTTGACAGTAGGATGCCCACTTTCAGTATCACAGGCACTTTAACATCTTGGTCAAATTGCCAATAGCAGATGATAACATGTGTATCAGATTCTTCCCTTGACCTGGTAGCAGTAGCATTTTGCTAGATCTCCAAGGACTCACTAGCCTCAAAAGAGAAGTGAAAGCTCTTCTCTCTTCAAAACCGAAGAATGTATGTGACCTGTTGTTCCATGCAGTTGCTACTAGATCTGACACTGTTGCTAGTCTAGGAGTTTTTCCAGTGAGATAATTAATGGTCCTTCTTGTCTGCTACACCCCATTTTCATGAGGTTCTGTATCAATGCATTGTGACTTCATTGGGCTTAAATCTTTCTCCATAAATCTAAGCATATAACAAAATGCTAACTGGAAAACATTCCAGATAGCACAGAAATGAAATTTTGACTCATACCCATAGTGTTATCTTCATCAAAGGAAAGGTACTGTTGTAAGTAGTTTCATGACTTGAATGAGAGACTGAGATGGGTGATTTGATATGCCAGCATGCAAGCAGCCTATGTTTCCTACACCATTTTTCACTTAAAATGCTTTAAAATGCTTTCATAACCTCCATCATTAGTCATTTAACTGACTACAACAGCTATCTTTCGCTTTGTACTCAGCAATACAAATATCAGTAAACTACGCATCATACATAACTGGTAACCCCTTGAAATTTCCTGAGCACACTTGGCGCAATCATGGAGAAACTGTCAGACAGGGACTCTCTTTCACAGATCGCAGTTACCCCTGAATTAGTTCAAGCCCAGTTCTCACTCAGCAGCTTTCATCTGCCCTAGCTGTACAATTTCTGATTGTCCTGTCAAAGCAGACCCTCCTCATTTCAAATGTGTTGTGATATATGCAAATGGTTAAATATTTATTAATTTCTCACAACGGTCAAGAACAACGTTGCATATTTTGCAAAACAAAGTTTCTCAGTATTCCAAGATATTCTCCCACCAAAAAAAAAAAAAAAAAAAAGTTGCTAAAATGATGCAAGGCTGAAGCTGGAGACAAACACTATCTCACATTTTATTTATTCTTTAATCGTAATGGCTCTACAAAGTAATGTTATGTCTTTATGTGTTGGCCCCAGCTAGGACTCTAAATATTAGCTTTTCAGCTTTCAGAGAGACCTGATGACATATGGTCTGTCACAGCAGAGAATTTATAAAGCCAAGCAAGCACATGTTCTGGACAGTCATGAACCACCATCACCCAAATGAATATCCTGCTGGACATGGGGTACTGGACAGCCTGTGGTCAGATGGCTGCACTGACCCAGGGTGGTTAGAGGCTTACAACAAGGCTCTTCTCTCATAGCTTCACTTTTACAGCAGCAAATAAAAGTCCACCAAACTATATTTCTTTCTCTGTAGCATTTCCTGCTATCTAATCATTGCTTAGGTAATCTACCTCGGCTTTCTGCCTAGTAACTTTTTTTACTTACATAAGAACTTAGCCAACCACATATTTTAAATATGCTAAAAATATTTTAGCTTCAATCTAGCCATAGCAGTCTAACCCCCAAAAGAATTTTTCACTCATTTGCTTATTTTGTACTTAAACAGAAGTATTATCAAACTTTTTCCCTTCTATATGTAGGTATAACATTCTACCAAGCTTTTAGATATCCAGAAGTCAGTCCAGAAGCTTACAGTTTAGGCAAGCATATGCAAAATGAAATATTATTTATAAAGTAATTTTGGCGTGTTATTGTGGAAATCACTGGGATTCAAAAACACTGGAGTCTAATATATGATCTGTACTCTCTAACTGGACGTAAAAGAGCTCAGTAGCTTGCAGACAAGGGATCTAGGATATTTCCATACAATGTTAGTCTCAAGAAGTTGCTCAAACTAGGTTTAAATGACTTAAATAATTCTGTTACATCCCTTGGAGTCTTGAAGTGAAATCCCTGTTATTTGTCCTTAACCTTCCTCTTAATTTCAGACTGTTCTATCTAATTACACAATAATTCTCTTCTTAGCCTGATATTTATGCTGTTTAACAACATGCTAAAACTGGTTTTAGGCAGGACAGAAAATATAATACAAAGCATGTTTCTCTGATAAGAAGAGAAAAAATGTAATATAAAATTTCAGTTCCCATGACCTTAGAGATGAGATAAAGTCCATGAGAGAAAAATCAAGGCTGAAAAAAGAACCTGCAGAGCTCCCAGCACAGAGAGGAGACTCCACATATTATGCTTTTTGGAATTCTGCCCTGCAGCCCAAATAGGAAACCAATATTAATCTCATGCCTTATGCCCTCTGCTTTTTCCCTGGGGACACCTCTTCCAGCACTTAGAATCATAGAAAGACTTGGATTAGATGGGACTTCTGATCCACACTACCCCTCAGGGCATGGCCAACTTCACAGTGAGATCAGGTTGCTCCAAGCCCCATCCAAAAGGGTTTTGAAAATCTCTGAGGATGGACATATCACAACCCTCTATGGGCACCTGTTCCACTTCCAAACCACTCTCCTGCATGGGATACTCCTTCCCATTTCCAGTATTTCCTTCTTTACCAAAGAACCATGAGATGGGTGATAAGTCTGCATGCAATTTATTAATCAAACAGCTATACCATCCTCCAAGTATGACATTTGCAGTCCAAACTACCCAGTTTGGCCAGCAGACAGCTTCAGGCTACTTTCTATTCTTCTCAACCTCTCCATGGTGGTCTGGTGCAACTTGGGACATGTAAACAAATAAAAAATCCACACATACTTTTCCCCAGCATTCTTTTAGATCCCTTCAAAAGTGAAACAAGGGGAACACAAAATCACAAAATGGAATATATAAACCTTTAAAATTAGTTTTAAGCAATGTTAAGTTCAATGGCTTTGTAACAGCAGTGGAAAATTACTGAGGTGCATAATACATAGAAAAAAATAGAGTACAGCTAGAGAACATACTGGCACAAGATAAATCGTTATAGTTGATGTAGTCTTAAGAAAAACAGGCTAGAAAAAACAGGACACAGGGATAAGGAATATCTGGGAATAGCAGGTGTCCAGGATAGGCTACGGGTAAACTAACTGATAAGTAGGAGGATAGGAGGGTTATTATGTCTCTGGTGCTAACAAACCAATTATACTGGTACAAGCATCTACTGCGTGTACTTCAAAGGCTGCCAGAAGTGACGAAAATTGTTGGAAGAAGTAAACGACCCTCAGAGACCACCACCACAATTCTGTACGCATGCGGGGAGCTTTCTGGAAAGTGATGTAATCCATACGTAGCCTCATGAACATGTATGTATGCCCAGGGACTATATGAGGATGGCTTGTGTAGCAATAGAGAGACACACGTTAGGAGGAGTTATCCCCCATATCTCCCGGTGCCGCAATAAAGAATAACTGCTTGTCAGCTTGAAAACTTTGTTGGCAAGTTTCTTCCTGGAGTTTTCTCCAAATCAAAAGTCAACAGCGGTCAATTTACTCAGTCTTGCAGACCTCAGGATCGTTCACCCAGATGAACAGCTTCACAATAGCATTTGTGAGAGCGAATAAGAAAAAGTTTTGCTTTATGAAGGATGGCAGTTATTTTTAATGCCTTGATTCCCTTTCTCAGCTGCCTGCAGTTCCAAGCAGAATTCCCTAGATTTCAACCCCTAGCTGACATAAATATTTTAAGAAAAACAGAAATTTTGAACACTTGGACATCCCAAATGTTCAGTGCATACATCACCAGAATAATAAATAGAAAGCAGAGAGACAGCATTGACACTTGGCCTAAGGCTGGCACAGCCAACTGATGTTTAAGAATGCCTCTTTGAATTTTGAAGCACTCTCATGCTCTTTTCTGTTCATGTACCCCTGCTTTGAAGTGCATAAACATTCCAGTGAATAGCTTTTTGATTCATGTGAATGCTTGAAAAATATCTATTCTCTGCAAAATGCCTTCACGTAATTGAGTTTTTCAATGCAGCAACACAAATATTTGCTATTCAATATTCTACTGCCTGAAAATCCGTTCTTCAATCCAGGAACAACGATGTAGCTGTGCAACCAGCCATGTATCAGAGGGGGCAAATAGTCAGACTAAACAGTTTGCCCATGTAAATTGAAAATTGTTCATCTATATGATCCACTGAACAGATTTGCAGAATCCAGATAGTTTATAAAGAGTTCATGAACAGCAAAAAGTACTTTCACAGTAATCAGTATTTTCACTTTTTTGGACCACTATTCTTTATTTTCTTTCTTAAGGGTATGAAAACTATCAGATATTTAAATGTCTTTTTTTTTAAGTGCATTGATGACAATGAATAATGACTGCTATATTTCTTACCTACAGATAAGATAATTTGACACTGCAAATCATTACAACCATAGAGCAAATACCCCAGCACATTAATTGCATCACATAGGACTTACTGAACATTTATTTAGTCAGGGAAGTTTTGATTATTAAAGAGATGGAAGTGATTTTTAACCTTCACATACTAATCTTACAGTGACAGAAAGAGAGGAGTTGCGACTCAAGGTCCAGCATTTATGACAACTACTAAGCTTTAGGTATTTCTGAGGAAAAGATGAAATCCACAGCATATACAATTGTTAGTGTAGTTTTGTGATGGAAAGTACTTTTTGCAAGCTTAATTATGCATGTTAAATTTGTGTCCTGAAACCTTAGTTGTCTTCTTAGCTGTATTTTTAGCATGGATACAAACCCTACCTTTTGATGTTGTGGAAGGGCAGAAATAGCACAAGGCAACATGAGGCTTTAAGCATGGCTCAATTTCCACCAGGAAAAGCTAACACAATGGCCTTTTGTTGGCATTTCTCCCAATTCCTGCTGAAGGAGGGTCCATTGAGATGATGCTGGCACGTAGGACACAAAAGGAAGTAAGATGGCTTTTAGATCCAGCCTCTTTCTCCTTTACATAGCCACAAGGGGCCCAGGGACCTAGCAGGTAACTAAAGTTTCCCTCAGATCACTCCAACTTATGCCAGGCATTAGACAGTGTCTGCCAGGATCTGAGATCAGAAAGCACATGGTCCAGTGCAGCTTCCCCAGTGGTCCTCAGTTCCTATGCTGCAAGGAAATGAGCCCTTCATCTCTGTTGCCTGCAGCAGGTTGCTATTACACAAAGAACTTGCTGTTTGACTTGTTTGTTATGAATTCACCGCCTTTCATTCTTGTAAGGAAGCTTCTTGTTCTTTGAAGTGGGAAGGAGCTTCAGAAAAAAAAAAAAAAGGGAGAAAAAAGGCTTGTTTCATAATCTTTTAATCTGAACTCTTTACCAAATTATGCAAACACCATGTTTAAGTTCTCATCGTGCAGACACATGCCTTCATCCTGCAGTTCTGGTCTACCTTCATCAAATTCTTCTGATCTCTCAGATAAGTTGATTATCTCTTGTTTAAAATGATAGAAGACAGCCCTGGTCAACTCTTGTTTGGGTCATTACCTAGCAGGAGAAGCAAAACAAGGGAAGATGTCAGTTTCACACGATTCTATTGCTCTTGCCCACAAATACCCTAAACATAACTAAGGTCGTGAGCACGAAGACTAGTCTGCCTCCCTTTCTTTTGACTAGACTCAGTTGTAGAGCATGATTGTTTCATCAAAATGAAGGTTGCCTGAAGCATTTTCAACAGACATTTTCAGAGAGAACATGCTGCACCTCACCCAAAACACAGTTTAAAGTACAACAAATAGGGCCAATGTGCTGCAATGCTTACACTAACAACTCTGAGAGCATCCCAGAAGTACATGCACAGACAGTGTGCAATTCAGTGGAGGCACAGAGATAAACAGTGCAAAAAGTGGCAATATGTTTAATGCTCTTTTTTCCCTCCCTTAGTCTTCAAAGTTAAAGCCTTGCCCAATTCCTTTGCTTTTTCCCCACAGAGTTTGTGAAGGAGGAGAGCCAACAGTAGGACAGCAACTGGGAAGACAATCTGACTACCAGTAAGAGAGGAGTAGTTGACATGCTGCATGGTAGAGCTTGAGTCCAGAGAAACCTTGTAGAACAAGTGGATTGGGCCAACAGAAATATCATGGAATAAAGGAAAGCTCAACACTTTGTAGCTGGGAGGAAACAACTCCACACATCAGGACAGACTGAGAAGCAACTGAAAAGACCTGGAAAGGATTTGGATTATGGTGAACTCCAGGCTGAATAAGAGCCAACAGCATACTTGCCCGGAGGGCCATGGACAACATATCCAAGGAAGATTCTCTTCTCCTCTGGTCAGTACTGGTGAGACCACACCTAGAATGGACTGTGGCCAGTTGTGGAAACCCAGTTCAATGGGGATCTGGAGAAAGAGAGAGAAACTGGCAGAGGGCAAACAGATCGGTCAGGGTCCTCAAACACAGGACCTGTAATGAAAGGCTGAGGGGAGCCGGGTTTTGCAAACCACAGGCTAAGGGGAGATCTCATAGCAGCTTACAACAACTTGAAAGACAGTTAGCAAGATGAAAGATAACAAACTCTCCATCCTCAGAGGTCTACCTTAGGAGTTTACTAGGCAAAGCCACAGTTGACCTAGTGTCAGGAGTACCATGACTGCAAGTAAGAGCCTGATCTCTGTAAACTGCAGAAGTCATTTCCAACCAGATTTTTCCATGATTCTGTGATGTTGAAGTGACTGTGTCTTTATTTATGCAAAGACATTCATTCAAATATATTTCAGGGAAGCAAAATGCCAGGGAAGAGGAGAAGAAAAAACAACTCATCAGTTCCTAGTTGGATGGTAACAAGAACAAGGTCCTCAGGGTCTTGGCTTGGACTGAAATGCCTAAAATCCACATAAGGATTTTATGGCTTTTGAATATGTGTGTGCAAGAAGACAACAAGGAAAATAAAATCCACTGCTGATGCAACAGAAAGCTACATTGTGACTTTTGCCCAGAGAGGTGTATAGGCACCCCGAAACAAATATTCCCTTTCTATTGCAGGTAGGTTGAAAGCAGGTGCAAATCTTTTCCCTCCCACCCATGCATCCCAAATTAGCCTAACTAGACTGCCTGCTAATTCCTATAATCTATTGCTGATACAGCCCAGCTCTGGGTCTGTATGAGCACTCTCTCAGGGCATGGAAGAAACCAACTTCACAGAGTATCTTCTCTTGGAGAACAGTTCCCTCCAGATATATTTTGGGATGCAGACAATACGATATACTGCAGTGCAGACAACAGAAAAATATCCACATGTTGAATCCAGCATACAGACCAATTTCAAAAGTCTCCATCGATCCCATAGCTGCAGATCTGCCTACATCTTTCAGGATATCATAGGACAAATGTCTACCAAGCCAACAAATCAGTTCACTATAGCAGCAGCCACACATACTGGTCGAAGTTCAAAAGCACTATATGTGTGCACTGCAATCTGACATTCAAGTGAGAGGATTGCCCTACATGAGCTGAACTACTTCTGCACCTAAGCAGTCTCCTGAGGTGTCAAGGAAACAGCAGTAAACTGGCTATCAGAGCCCCTGAACCTGAACTAAGCCCACTGTTTTAATAACATAATGAAAGTGGCCACAGGTTGTTCTCACCTTCCGGAATAATGAGCATCATGAGTGAGAAATGATGCTCACTCATGATCATTGTTTAGTGAGAAATCTCCTGACCAGACCTTATTATTTGACTCCCCTATCTCTCCCTTCCTCTCCCCATAAAAAGCCCAGGGCAGCTCTACACAGCGAAGACCAGGATTCCTTGGGCTTCCTTTTCCTAAAGCATACCTTTGCTCTTTCTGAGAAGCACAATCATTCTCCCCTCTATGCGCTGGTTCCTAGAAACCAGACAGGAAATCAAATGCTTGGTCTAACTCCCTGCAGCTGTGCATCACTGAATTGCACAGGACAGACAGCCATCCTTCCAGGTCTTTAAAAAGCCTGTGTGTTTTTTTACAGGTCTCCAAGACCTCTGAACCAGAGGTATAAGCCCATTCCAGATTTAGCTACAGCTAGGTATTTGCACTAAGTACTGTCAAACTCCAACTGTGATGGCAAATAATAAATCATCTGTTCCTCAAATCAAGAGGTTGGATTAAAAAATCATTAGATGATTAAAAAAAATAAATAAAATTTTAAAGACTTCATATAACAACCACATTCTGGTTTGTGAACCTTTCAGACATAGTCACATCAAATGCTCTTTTCTCTAGAGATGTAAAGAATAGAAAAATGTGGGGTGGGGAGGGTTTCTAGTGGAAGAGAGGCTTGCATCAGAAGTCTGCAGGAGCTGAGTGTTGCATCAAATACAGAAAGACACAAGATGAAATCAGGATCCTAAACAATATGGTGAAACCCCAGACCAGAAGTATTTTACTTTGACTTTCACAGCTGGGTTCTGACTCCAAGCTTCAGGGCACCCATGAAACTCAGTTTTGTTTCTCCTTGTACTTCATTCAGCACCTCTGAAATCTGCGCCCAACTGTATTTGGGATGAAAATGCATAGGAATAAAAAAGGTCAAGAAACAGTCTGCAGCCCAAGGTGTTACATTTAGTTAGGCCTTGAACTCTCTCCAAAGTTCTCCTTTCCCACTGTTGGATTGCCCAATGCAATATTTTTTCAGGCACTAAAGAAAATGTTTGTGAGTTCTTATACCTTTGATCCCTCTCAAAAGAAGTCTTCTTATACTTTTGCCTTTCTGGGAAATATAATCCTAAAATTACCCTCATTCAGAACAGAAACAGAATAAAAATGAATCTGGAAATAAAAGGCTCATACCTATTGTAATGGTTTCCACCACGACACTTGGAAGAAGATTATATAAATAAACAAACAACAACGAAAACCTAAAAATATCAGGCAAGCTCAATACTTTCCATGATAATATAGCCTAGTAAAGAAAACAAGCAATACTGATCCATTAGAGGCAGTACGGTTGGGATTAAGTAGCAAAACACAGAAACTCCTTTTAAGAAGAGATTTAAATTCTGAAAACAAACAAGAAGTGAAAGGAGATAATGAAAAAAATCCAAAGGACAAGATGAGAAAAGCATGATACTGAAAAAGCAAGGAATGAGAAAAGTGTGCTAAAAATGAAAAATTTGAATTGGCAGGCAGTGAGGCAGCTGAGAAGAACAAACAGAACAGCCATAATAAGGATGAGGTAATAATATTAGACTAAAAATAGGTAGTCTTCAGAAAAGATGGGGATCATGAGGAACAGAGAAAAATGAAAAATCAGTCTGATTTGCATGAGCTTTAAGAGACTGCAGAGGATTGTGGAGACAGTGTTCTCACAGGAAAATGAATATTTGGTATATGAGCTCTGAATAACTCCGAGGGATACAGCAAGGCCATGGGAGGCCCGAGGAAGCCTAAACAAGCAAGATAAGAAGAAGCTGTAATTCACTGAGTTATGAGAACTGTGGACTGTTGGCAAGCGTTCGAGGTCAAGTTCTCACACCTGTGCTTAACCAATTATATGTTAGTCACTAAGGGTCTTCAAGACAAGTATCCAATCATGATATGCCAAATTGCTGTAGGTGTGTATAAGCAGTAGTATATAAGGAGTTAATGCTTTGTAATAAATGGCTTTTTGTCTGATCACATTGATCTCTGACTGAGTCCGTTCCGCGGCAAATGGCGCCCGAACAGGGACCCTCTATAAGTTCACATTGAAACGGAGGAGGGTGTGAATCGCTGGGCCGTGAAGAAATCGGCTGGAATCGATCTGGCTGGACCAAGATCGGGAGGCAGAAGCCTCGGAGGAGGGAATCCTCGGATCGGAGCCTTGTGAACCCGGAAGACACTGCGCAGTGCAAATAAGGTAAGCAGCCGGACGGTTGGAAGGGAGCTTAAGGATGGGAAACCAGTTAAGTAAAGAAGATGAAGTAATGCTTAAGCCTTTCCAATATATCCTCTCTGAGAGAGGGATAAAGTATGATGATGAAACTCTGAAGAGGCTTTTACTCTGGTGTAAAAAGAAAAAGCTAATTGTGGAGGTTGGTGAAGCTTTTAAGATTGAGACTTGGGAGAAAGTTGTTTTTGCGTTTGCTTGTGTTTGTTGTATTTGGGTTTTTTGTTTGTTTTTTGTTGGTTTGTGTTTGTGTGTGTTGTGCTTGTTGTGTTTGTGGGACGATAATTCCCAAGGGTCAAAGGAGGCAAGGCCCCTTGCCACACTGTGGCGACTGTTAAAAGACACATTAACTGCTATGAAAGCTGAGAAGGAAGTAGCCATGTCTGCCTTTCCGATGTTTTCGGACTCGCCTGAGCAACAGCCGGCTGCTGCTGGTGTGCCGGTAGCAGCCGGAGTGTTGGTTTCGGGCAAGGCGGCTCCAGCTCGAAAGCCCGTGCGTCAGAAAGTACGGATGTTTGAGGACCCAGTGCCCCCCTCCTACCCCGTAATATGCGATGAGGGGGCTTGGGAGAGGGAGGGTGTGCGACCACGACCACCTATGGTTAATCCTTTTCGTGATGCTACTGCCCCAGAGGCAGACAATATCTCTCCCCCGGCCCACCACCCCCACCCCCCACCCCCTACGGACAGGGAGAGAGAACCTTTTGAGGAGTATAATAAAACTCCCACTTTACAACACCCCCCTTCGCCTTTGACACCAGCACTTGCATCGCTCCCGTCGGAGCCGCAAATTAGCCAGGAATGGCATCGCTGGTTAAAGCTGTTAGATCAAAAGCTACAAGATTTACGAGACAGCCTGGAGGAGCTGGGGCCTAAAGATAAGGAGCAAGCTCTCAAGCAATCCACAGAAGTTAACCCTTTTCAGGTGCCGCTACCACCAACTCCGGCACTCTCTCAGCAAGCTGCTCCCAGTGCCCTGAGATGGCGTGGTCTTATTCAAGATGCGATTATAGATGGCACTATTTTACCGATTGATGTCCCTTCTGCATTTCCAGTTATTGTGAATGCCCAAGGGCAACCTCTCTGGACTCCTATGGATTGGAAGGCTATGAAAGCACTAAAAGAAGCAATTGCTCAATATGGGTTGTCTTCCTCATATACTCAACAGATGCTAACTGCCTTATTTTCTAGTATGCTGTTAACTCCTAGTGATTGTTATCGAATAGCTGCAATTTTATTAACCCCCTCTCAGGTCTTACACTTTAAGAGTGGGTTTGAAGAGTTAGCTGCAAGAGCTGCTGATGACAACTTAGCTCGCAATCCCACTGACCCTTTACATGGTATCACATCTGACATGTTACTAGGGAGGGGCCAATTTCATCCTGATGCAGTACAGGCTCATATGAGGGTTGAGGTTTTACGGCAAGCACAGCAATTGGCATTAGCTGCCTTAAAAGCTGTACCAGAGGCAGGAAAACCTAATCCCTCTTATACATCGGTAAAACAGGGAGCTACTGAGCCTTACATGCAATTTATCGATAGATTAACAGATGCTATTGGAAAAAATATTGATTTGGCATCTAATGCTAAAGAGTCTGTGCTTATGTCCTTAGCTATGGAAAATGCTAACCCGATTTGTAAGCGTATTTTACAGGCTTTGCCAAAATCTGCTGGATTACAAGAAATGATGGATGCATGCTCTAAGGTGGGCACAACAGAGGAAAAGGCGGAATATATGGCACATGCCTTTGCCGCTGCTCTCAGACCTCTTCTACAACAAGGTCAGGATGATCGAGGGGGCATGAAGGGTGTAAAATGTCATAATTGTGGACAGCTGGGACATGTTAAAAAACAATGCACTGCAAAGAAACGTCGCCCCCCCCAGGGCAGCAGCTCAAGCGTTTGTGTCAGATGTGACAGACGTGGTCACACAGCAGCAGCATGTCATTCTAGGTTTAAGAAAGATGGAACCCTGTTGGGAAACTTGGTGGTGAGCACAACACCACCCCGCGCGATGACACAAAATCAGGGTGTCTGGACTGCGTCCCCTCCGCCACAGCAGGGAGTGCCGGAGTGGACGTGGCAACAGCAATAGATTTTACCATTACTGATACTTCTGTCCATTGCATTCCATCTACATTAAGTGGGCCCCTTGGTCATGGGTTATGTGCTTTGCTATTAGGACGCTCATCAACATCCAGGACAGGAGTCTTTGTATTACCAGGCGTAGTTGATGCTGATTATACTGGAAACATTGGGATCATGGTGCAGACACATGCACCCCCAGTACACATCCCCAAGGATTCTAAAATAGCTCAATTAGTCCCATTTGAAGCAAAAGTTCCCCAGATGGGGCAAAAAATCAGAGGAAATCAGGCATGGGATTCCACAGGAATCCCACACATTTTGTTTGCATTGGATATTGCAAAGCACAAACCCGAGGACCAGGTCTCTATACGGGGCCATAATAATCAAATAATTAAACTGCCTATGCTAATCGACACGGGGGCTGATGTTACTATCATACCATATCGTCAGTGGCCAAAAGCTTGGCCCCTACAAGCCGTTGCCACAGGAGTTATTGGAATCGGAGGAATGCAATCGACAAAAATTAGTACAGAATTGGTGGATGTTTTTCTATCTGATGGCAGTCATACACGCATCAGACCATATGTCATGCACTCTCCAATTGCATTGCTCGGACGGGATGCTCTTAGTCAAATGGGAATGAGATTGACTACAAAAAATTTTTAATGGTGGCCATTGATGGACAGCCAACCTATAAATTACGATGGCTTACTGAAACACCTGTATGGGTTGATCAATGGCCGCTGACAAAAGAAAAGCTGTCCCATATTCATTAATTGGTCGCTGAACAATTAGAAGCAGGCCATATTGTGCCTTCCACCAGCCCATGGAATACTCCTATATTTACCATCCCCAAGAAAAGCGGGAAATGGCGATTGTTACATGACTTGCGGGCTATAAATGCCGTCATGCAAGACATGGGTGCCTTGCAAGCTGGTTTACCTAGTCCCACTATGATACCCGAAGGATGGGATTTAATGATAATTGATTTAAAAGACTGCTTTTTCACAATTCCCCTGCATCCGAGTGATGGGGAAAAATTTGCTTTCTCTGTCCCAGCAATTAACAAAGGAGAACCAGTAAAAAGATATGAATGGGTTGTGCTGCCTCAAGGTATGAAACATTCTCCTACTATTTGTCAGCTTTATGTTTCTTGGTCATTACAGGCGATTCATCAATACTTACAGCACTGTTTAATTTACCACTATATGGATGATATTCTGATTGCAATGCAGGATTTAAATAAGGACCACCTACTTGGACTATTACAATCAGAGTTGGCCACTCAGGCCTTTCCGGAAGCCTTTGCGACGGGAATGATAAGGCAGATAAATTAGTTGCTCCGGCATGGGCAGGGCCACCAGTAGATATTTTTCAACAAGCCCGGACATCTCATGCCTTCTTCCACCAATCGGCAAACATGTTGGTTCGACAGTTCGGCCTGTCCTTGACAGATGCCCGAGGACAAGCTATCATTGAATGAACACATCAAACACTGAAACAGTTATTGGAAAAACAAAAAAAGGGGGAAGAAGGGCTTACGCCGGTACCAAGAATACAGAAAGCTGTATATGTTATGAATTTCTTGCGACTAACAGGAGACTTTAATGACCCTCCTGCTGTAATACATGGCCAGGCATTAGGGTCAGGTTATATGAATAAGACTCAGGGTATCCTGGTCCAATACAAGGACATGGAAACTGGTGTTTGGAAGGGTCCTGTGGAAGTAAAATTAAGTGGTCGAGGATACATGTGTGTAATTACGGACTCCGGCCTGCGGTGGGTGCCAGCTCGGTGGGTGAAGCCCTGGAAAGAGCCAGCAGCACCAAAGGAGAACCAGGATATCCCCCTTGTCAACAGCTGAATGAGTTAACTGGACGAACTCTGAACTTCTTTACTGTGAGAGTGACAGAGCACTGGAACAGGTTGCCCAGGGGGGTTGTGGAGTCTCCTATGTTGGAGATATTCAAGGTCCACCTAGACAAGTTCCTGTGTGTGATGTACTCTGGGTTACCCTGCTCTTGCAGGGGGTTGGACTGAATTTTTCAAGGTTCTTTCCAACCCTTGGGATTCTGTGATTCTGTAATTTATCCAATACATGGGTCTTGTGAACTGTGGGTCTCTCATGAGTGTTTAAAATATAAATTACGATTATGGGTTAGGTTACCCTTTTGAATATAAGTATATCCATGTTTCCAGTGACCTTTGGAGACCTTTATAGATATGGCTGACCACTTCTTCCAACATAGGCTGGCCACCTGTGTTGGAATGAGTGTGCTTTTTGGTCAATATAAAAGCCCAAGCCTCATGCAATGTGAGGGAGGCAGAGCCTCTGCGGGGACGCCCGCTAAGGTTGAGCCTGCCACCTTGCACTGCGATGATGCTTCTTGGAGCTGATTTCCTGATACTCTTCACAAGGTCCTTGTGCTATGCTCTCTATGTGGGACTGTGTAGAGGGAGTAATGATTGTATGGATTTTGTGTTTCAAATATTGTAGTTGGGTGAAGTGTGCTTGTGGGATCCCAAGCATGTGTGTGTGTGTGTGTGTGTGTGATGAGGGCAGACAGTGTTTTGTTTTGTTGTTGGGTTCATGCAATAGTTTTTACAACTATTGGGTAAGAATTTTATGCATGCTAAATAATTAACTCACTCTAGCTGTTATTAATGACTGCAGTTTTGATGTATATTGCTTCAAGCTTGTTTCCCAGACAATATGCATGTCTGATCAAAAAAAAAAAAAAAAAAAAAAAAAAAAAAAAAAAAAAAAAAAAAAAAAAGTAATGCTATGGCAAACTTGACTGTTAACACTGTACAGTTGACTTCTACAGCTGCTTCACATCCCCTTTGCATTAGAATGCTTCTACTTTAAGGAGTCACTTTAACCTGTCTACTTCTCAAGAACTGATAACCCGGAGGAAGGGGTATATTTCTGTCCTACTACCTACAGGTCCACGGTGGCTGCCTGCAAAGTTTGTCAAGCCTTGCCATGAGCTGAACAGATGAGTGGAAGAACTCGATGCATCAGCTACAGGAGCTGACCTTGAAAACCCCAAGCAGAATGAGATAGAGAGAAACAAATGATTGTAAAACATCACTTGAGGGCAACTGAAAATTAACACCTTGAATATGTATGCTTGTAAAGTAGCTATTATTAGAGGTTGGGATTTCGCATATAAAACCACCTGTATTTACTAGCCAGTTGCTAATAAGAAACTATACCTTGTATTGTATGGAACTGTCACTTGTAAAAGAGATGTTAGAATATACAAATTTGCAGCAGCTGCTAGAAGATGCTAAGGCAAAAGGTAGAAAGATTCTAATATGATGGTACTGTTACAAAGCAGGTAATGGAACAAATTAAGAGGGTGGGAGAACTCCACTGGTAAGAAGTTTCTTTGGTTAGTCCCTCACTGCCATTGGCATCTTCAGCATGCTGATGCACTCTGTGATAGTTACTCTGCTAATGTAAATCTGTGTGTGCTTTGCTGTAGTAGTGACTTGTTACTGGGTGAAGCAGGTGAAACTCTGCATTGACAACAATGTTCAAGGACTGATATTGACCAAATGCCTGCTACCACAGTCAAGGGCAAGACTGGGTTGGCCTCTGTGTCTGCCACCAAGAAGAACCTTTAGCTCCGCTGCTGGCTGCAACCCAGCAGGCGTAGAGCAGTGGAGGCACATGCCATGCCAGACCTTGATGTGAGGGATGGCCTCCGCTGTTATCAGAGAGCCATCCAGGGGAAAAGGGCAGGCCCAGCTGTGTACAGCTATCAACAGGACCACACTGGCTGCCAGCGAAAAGTACAAAGCCGCAGAACTCAGCAACATAAAGAAACAGCAATGACAGAAATCTTTGTAATATCTGTTCTATTATTTGTGATCGTGGATAATGGACAAGTATACTGAGCACATCTGTTAAATCCCCATTAGTCCATCCTGTTACATGGTGTGTAGGATTCACTGGTATGCCACATGTTATAAAGGTGACTTCAAGTGACTTCAAGTCAGACCAATCTTACTGAAATAATGCTACCTAGAGTAGTGGGTTGTTATGTTACACAAGTCAAGCAGTGATAGAGCAGACAATAAATTGTCAAAAACTTTTAATAAAATTAAAAAGGGGGAGATGTGGAGACAGTGTTCTCACAGGAAATGAATATTTGGTATATGAGCTCTGAATAACTCCGAGGGATACAGCAAGGCCATGGGAGGCCCGAGGAAGCCTAAACAAGCAAGATAAGAAGAAGCTGTAATTCACTGAGTTATGAGAACTGTGGACTGTTGGCAAGCGTTCGAGGTCAAGTTCTCACACCTGTGCTTAACCAATTATATGTTAGTCACTAAGGGTCTTCAAGACAAGTATCCAATCATGATATGCCAAATTGCTGTAGGTGTGTATAAGCAGTAGTATATAAGGAGTTAATGCTTTGTAATAAATGGCTTTTTGTCTGATCACATTGATCTCTGACTGAGTCCGTTCCGCGGCAGAGGATAGGTAGGGAAATAAAGAAACAGACATAGATACTATGGTTGATGTTGAGGCACAAAACAAGGGACACATGGAAGGGCTTATCCACTGAACCAAAATTAAGAATCACAATGAATTGTACTTAAAAATATGCATGCCTGTTTTAATAGCAAGGGAGAGAATGGTTCAGAGCAAAACACCACTGGTTTTTAAAAAGGTATTTTCTTGGTAATTAGAAAAAAAAAAACCCAAACAAAAACAACAACCACCAAAAATCACCACAAACAATGCTAGTGAGGAAAGAAAGATGAATAGTGAGAATCAGGGGTGAAGAAAAGAGTTTATGTTTTTCCTATCTTTAAAACAGCTGTATCTCTCCAAGAGGGAGGTAAGAGAGGTAGGAACAGAATTGTTGATGAACACATAAGCAGACATGAAAGAAGTAATATACCTGGGTGCTACAAGCATGTCAGTCAGGAGCAAAAGTGCTGCTGATTGATAAGACATAGAAACATAAGAAACATGTTTCTATGTTTCTTATAGAAGCCTAGAAACCAAAAAAGATACCATGGGCACATTGCTAACAGAAGCACTTCAAAACTGCTAAAATCTTGAGCAGTCAGTCAGGCTGGAAGTGAAACCCCAGTATCTTAATAATGAAGAAGCATCAAACTGTCAAAGACAGTACTGGCGATTTGATTCCTGAGCAAAGCAAGAATGTCTGGGAGTAAAATGACACAGAGCAAAAGTGTTGAAGGGGAAAGTGCTACAAAGTGGCTCATCCCTTAATGCTTGATGATTATCATTAAGTTTATGTCTCTCTCCTGCAGAATCTCTTTCTAACTCAATGTGTTCCTAACTTGGTGAATTCCACTAACTTGTGTCTGGGGTTTCTCTCCCCAGAAGGAGCAAAGCAGTCATACAGAAGGGTGAAGGAACAAAGTCTGAGGTGCAGACAAGTAGAACACCACCGTTTTTCTCTGCTACAATACATATATCACCACTGCCCACTCAAGAAAATTGATATTTTTGACCTTATAGCCTTCAGCTGTAGCACAAACAGCTCTAGGGAAGACTTTGAAAACAAGAGAATGGAAGTGCTGAGTGACTATAGCCAAAATAAGTTATAGGGCAAGGAGGAGAACAAAGCATAAAGACTCTTCTAGTCTGTTGTCCATAGAATAGAAACATGCTTTAGAAAGCGATGTTATTGCCTTTACAAAAAAAATGTTGATGCCGGTTCATATGGTAGGAAACCATTTTAAGCTTACAAAGAAATATATGAAAAAAGAGGAGTCAGAGCTAAGGAAGAGAAGGTGCTAATAAACTCTCTGTGAGACTGAAGAAAGCAGAAGACAAAAACACTAATCAAATTAACTTGAAAGAATTAAAGTAACATTAGTTAGTCTTCTGGTCCTTGTACATGTCTTAGAGAAATAATTCCTGTAGATGAATGAAAATAGTAGCTAAAATCATCATACATACCTTCCTAATTTCAGCAGCAACATACCCAAATTTGGGTTTGCTGCAGTTTTAAATAAATAAAGCATTCTTTATTTCTCTTTTAAGGTGACCTATAGGCCCCCTGGACAATGTTCAGCAGGCCACTCAGAAGTGGTTGCTCTTTAGTCATTAGTGAATTCCAGAACAGCAATACTTGTGAGAGTCAAAACTACACAGAAGAAATATTCCACTATAATTCCATGTTTTCAGTGACTCAGATCTCCCCAGGGGGAAGAACTGACAGAATTGTTTCCTGTTCCTAAGTACAAAAGGAAGTTCCCTGCTGCCCCCAGTCCCTAAAACTTGAGAATTATTCTTTGGACTACAAGGGTTTGCAAAGAGGGTATGTAGCCATTTGTATACCAAAACTACTTCAGAACAAAACTAAGGATACACAGTCAAGAACTAAGTTAAAGTCAGAATTAAAGTTGCCAGGATAGCTTTTTCTCAGGCTCACTCCCTTTTTACTAATTATTATTTAGCATCATTAGCGCATTCATCTTTTTTTCTGCAGGACTTCTTCCTCATTAATCTCACAAGGTGGGCAGGAATAACTAAATGGACAGCTATTCAGGATTACCTTTTATCCTCACTATTCAGAATCATAGAATAGTTAGGGTTAGAAAGGACCTTAAGATCATCTAGTTCCAACCCCCCTGCCACCAGCAGGGACACCTCACACTAAATCATATCACCCAAGGCTTCATCCAACCTGGCCTTGAACACTGCAAGAGATGGAGCATTCACAACCTCCCTGGGCAACCCATTCCAGTGCCTCACAACCCTACAAGTAAAGTATTTCTTCCTTATATCCAATCTAAACCTCTGCTGTTAAAGTTTCAACCCGTTACCCCTTGTCCTGTCACTACAGTCCCTAATGAATAGTCCCTCCCCAGCATCCCTGTAGGCCCCCTTCAGATACTGGAAGGCTGCTAGGAGGTCTCCACGCAGCCTTCTCTTCTCCAGGCTGCACAGCCCCAACTTTCTCAGCCTGTCTTCACACAGGAGGTGCTCCAGTCCCCTGATCATCCTCGTGGCCCTCCTCTGGACTTGTTCTAACAGTTCCATGTCCTTTTTATGTTGAGGACACCAGAACTGCACACAGTACTCCAAGTGAGGTCTCACGAGAGCAGAGTAGAGGGGCAGGATCACTTCCTTTGAGCTGCTGGTCACGCTTCTTTTGATGCAGCCCAGAATGAGTTAATTATCATGTCACCCAAATCCTACCTTTGAGCTTTTCTATGATGCCATTATTGTAATGAACTAGTTCTTCACAAGCCATAGTAAATACATTTTCACCAAGCTCCTGATGTGACTCACTCATATTATACCTTACCACTTGAAGAGCTTAAACAAAAAATCTTTTAAGACTTTATACTACTTAATATGTATGTCCACACAGTCCAAGGAAGTCACCTTAAGGCTAGATTCACTGTCCATTCAGACAGCAAGCCTAGAAGCAGAAACCTAGACACAGCCAGAGGCTACCTCTGTGTCACACAGGAAACCACTTGGGGTTAGAACCCTCTGAAGCAGACTGTTTCAAATAGAACCTCATATTTGGAACTGCATGAGACTACTGGGCAATTTCACTGGAGTTTTTCACAACAGGAATACCAAAAAGAGGTATAATATTCCAAGGACAAGCAGTATGTTGAAGGGGGCATCTACCTCTGCCCTAGTTTTTGCTGGGATAGAGTTAATTTTGTTCCTAGTAGCTGGTACACTGCTGTGTTTAAACCAGTCTCTCTCCCTCTAATTAGAAAGAGCTGCTCTATGAGACTTCATGTATATCAAGCTAATGCAAGGATCCTAGGACTACCCATGCAACACAAGCTGTCTTTCAGTCACTTCCTTTCAATATTCACAGAACAACACAGACATGGCAATGCTGATCTGTAAGCAACCAGAAAGGAGGAAATGGTCTCCATCCATTCTTTTTCCCCACCTCTATTCCACAGAAGAAGTACTGCCTAAATTTTACAGTGGAAATTGGGAGTCAGAGACTGTATGCATCAGTGTACAAGGGCACAAGAGTACCACACTAATATGAGTAACAGCTTGCATACCCTCAGAATCATGGTAAGGCCGGTATGTACGCATCACCCATTACAACAATAATAAGAGCATTGATTTCTGTATTAGCGTGTAAGGATGTTCCAATGTATCAATTTTGTCTATACTTTTTCTGGCAGCTATCTTGCAGTTCTTTTGGAAAAAGAATAACACAAGATGAAATGTAACTTCTAGATAGTTTTCCTAAAGCTGCTTTACTCTTATAAGGAGCATTTAACTGGGAAGAAAAGGGAATATGGAAGGAGAAGATATGCCAGATTGTCCCTTAATTCCGCATGCATCTACAACATAGAGCAAACAGAACATTCCTCAAAACAGGGAATTGGATTCTTCAGCAAGTCTCCCCTTCTGCATATGCTTCACTCTTGTAAAAATTGGTGTTGTAAGCTTAAAACTCTCCTTTTGCATTGTGTGAGCTGCATTTCTTCAGCAGATTATCCCTGATCTCACTGCCCTTGGCAGCATTAGAGGGGTCACATTTTTACACGTCTGAACTACTTGAACAATTTCTTCAAAGTATAAAATAAAAACATTCTTTCCTTCAAAGCAGCCATGAATGCTTTCTTCTTTATTCTGTTTGTTCAGTTTTTCTTTTAAGTCAATAAACACTTTATACCTTGTATTTATTGCAAGAAAACAAATTCTACTCTATTACTAGTATCTACATTATGTTTACAGCATCAGCTGCTGTAAATTAAATATTTCACATGTGTCTTAGATTCTTTTCTAAGATCTAAATGCAACCCCTAAATTATTTTCTCCCCAGCAAAGTTTCTAATTATATTTGGCAGGAATGGAGTGGAGAGTGACATCTCTGATTATCTTCTGCCAAGCCTCAAAGAACTGCTGTGTCCTCTTTCCCAGCTCCCAGGAGAGCACCAGCACAGTAAACACCATCTTTTTAGGTACTACATGTAGCAGGGGTAGACGCATTTGCAAAGGTCACCTAGCAGAAGGCATTTCTGCCAACATTTCTCTTTCTTTCAAATCCAAATGGTCACTATGAACTATTTAAAGCAGAGTCAGCTTAAGCATGGTAGAGTGAACCCAAACTGCATGTTATAGCTCTACTTTTTAATAAATGGACAAGACTTACCCAGATATTAATAGAGTACATGAGATGGATAGGGATATTGCTAAAATAAGGTAACCAAAATCTCACTCAGTCCTTTTATATGGTCAAAATTTAGCACTTCAGTGTATATGAGACCATAGAAAGATGAAACATATATTATTGAATGCTTTTTCTCTTTGAAAAGTGCATTCTCATACATGTCTAATAAAGGAGATTACCTCCAGCATTGAGTCAACTTCTATTTCTTTTTTTTTTATTTCCTAGACAGACTAACAGAATTATTGGTATTATATCCTGAAATTGATATTCAAAAGCAATAGCAGCTGAACCTTTGCCATGGAGACCAGTGTAGAAGGTGACACAGTGAAGGGTTTTTTGTTTGGTTCTCCAGAAGGTATTAAAATGCAGTCAATAATCTCATCCAGCAGAGAGAGACTATGAAGTAAATAGCAGTGACATGCCTGTAAGAATCCAGAAGGTCTAGTTGCTCTCAAAATAAGACAGAACAGATTCCTCTGTGGAAAATTTTAGTTAGTTTACAAACCACTTCATCTGAGATATGTTATATTCATGTACTCATATCCTCATTTGATACAAAGTGTTTGAAAGTTACCATGGGCTCTTTCATTCTGTGCCAACGGCCTGTTCCTGTCATTCCAACATACTTACCCTTGTTTTCTTCCATGTCACACCATTATAAAGGTCCATTTCAATTTGAGCTGTTGCAGCCCTTCTGTCCACAGCTCTGCACATGCAGGCCAACTCCTGCTCCATTTCAGTGTGGAAGCTGTCTTCTCCTCTTGCACTTTCCTGAGAGATCTATTATCACTTCTGCAGTCTCTGTCCCTGTATCCAGTACTGCAGGGCACAATAGCAGTGACTGCAAATAAAGTCTTACTGAGCGCTGTACCAGAATGAGAACAGTGCCCTCCAACCTGAAGACCAACAAAAAGATGGAATATGTTCAGTGTAAAAGGGACCCTTCAAAGAAATTCCCTGCTAACTGAGTTGCCACTGAGCACATGTAAACTTATTTTTTTATAAGTAATAACTAGAACTATGCTCATATTTATTTTCATGAGATATACTTCATAGATAGGCAACTTTCCTTTGAGTTTTCTTTTCTAGTGCTTTTTTTCCAGATCCGCTTCTCACACAGAAATACCCCCAAATGGACAGATTTACATTTTTCTTTCTTTTTTTTTTTAAGCTGCAGAACAACTACTTTTCTGCAGTGTGTTTCTCAGAAAAGCCAGGAACAAACCTGCAGAAAATAGGGTGAGTCATCTGGCAGACCTTCAGACCCAAAAAAATTCAGCCTCCAAATTTAGCAAGGTTATAAGCTTCCCTAATTTGAGGCTCTGGGCATTATCAAGCAGAAGACATGCAACCAGCTCCAAGCAATACATTTCTGATGTCCCATGTAAGAAATGGTATAAGAAGAAAAGACGAATTGAAGTAAAACGTCTAGATCTTGCCCTTGTAAGCAGCAAATCAATCTAGCTTACTTCAGTGAGCTCTACAATTACAAATGAGGGAAGAATCACCTGAAGTTTTTCAAGCTCTGTTTTCCCCACTTCTGCATCTTGGGTGACTGCCTGTGAGAGCCTGCATCTCTGAAACAGCCTCCCTAATGCATTGTTTCCTGAAAACAAAGAATACCAAAAGGCAGGCATAATTATACTCATTGTTGGATACTTGAAACAAATGGGGGGAGACATAAATTATGAGAAGACCTATAAGCCTGCATCTGATGAGGAATAATGAACGATTGTAAAGACAAAGAAAAATTGAAGTGCAAAGGCATGTAACATTTTGCACATTAATAATGTAATCAAACTTTCCAAGATCACAGATCTTTCTCATTTTTTTTAGAGTGGCATCAGAGTGTTTTGCCTTAGGACATATTTTATCTGGACCATTTCACCTACTGTCATTACCAGGGGACCTTTTCCTAATTGACTTATTTAACCTTAAAGTACCTAAACCGCTTTTTAGTTCTGTCTCACAGAAACAGGATACTGACAGCTGAAAACAGTTCATTAACAGTTTTGGGGTCTTTTTAAGTATGTGTGATTTTCAAGTAGCATTTGGGGCTCATCATTAGCACAAACATTCAAAAGGCTAAATATACCCTAGTACATCATGAACTAGCATTACAGTTGCCACTGGAGTTCATTCTGTAAAACATTATTCCATTCCACCTTTCTCTAGCCCCAGTAAATCATTTCAGAGGTCTCCAGAGGCCCAGAAGGATAACAAGAAGATCTTATTTTTATAAAGCTGATGGCTGCAAACATTTCTTAGATGCTCTGGGTTTTGCCCATGGTTTAAATGCCAAGAATATTTCTGTGCTAGTGAACTCCTTTGCTAGTAACATATTCATTTTTCATGCACATTTGTCTTTACATACATGAACAGAAAATCTTCAGTCTAAGAATTTTGGAAAACCAGAACTCAAGTTTTGGCTTGTGGGGTTTTGGGGTTATGAGGTTTGGGTTTGATTTGCTTTTTTGGTTGTTGGTTCGTTTGGGGTTTTTTGGTTTGGTTTGTTTTTTTTTGCGGGGGGGAAGGGGTGTATTGTTTGTTTGTTTGTTTCAATTAGAAAGAAATTGGACACAGACTAGGTTATTTAGATAAAGGTCACTGGGACCAGTGTGATAATTTTGTTTCTAGTGGGATGAAGACTTGACCCGCATCCCTGTAATTAGTTTGGACCAAAAAAGAAAGGCAAAATGTATGAACAAAGTCCTATTTCAAGGTCAAAAAAACCCAAAAATAAAAATTAAAGAGTTCATTGTCAAAATGCAAATAATTTTTTATCAAATCTTTAAAAAATAATCGTAACCAATCCTACTAATTACAAGTACATAGATTGTCATTACAAATCCTCCTTCATCCAAGTGTCACTTGGTCTGAAGTCTGTGATTTACACTCAACCTCCAGCATTTCGGATTTTATTTACTACAGCAGCATGTCTAAACTACAATCCACAAATCTAGGGGTCCAAGAGGAGAGGAGAGGAGAGGAAAGGAAGGAAGGAAGGAAGGAAATTCTATGTTCTGTTGGGAGTCACTGAGTTAAGGAACGCAAGTTAAGGAAACTGCAGATCTTCCTAGATCATGAAAAAAATGTACCTTCTGCATCCACTGCTCAGAGGATCTGCCACTGTCAGCATCAGGGTGCTAAAGAGGTTAAAAAAAAACCAACAACCCAAAACCAAACAAACAAAAAAAAAAAAAAAACCACAAAACCCCACAAAAAAATAAAAGTAAAAAAAATAACAAAATTAAAATTAAAATTAAAATTAAAATAAGCAAGTTACTGAGACAGGCTGCAGGAACTAATTTTGCTATGCATGAGATCCTTTATTGCTTGAAATTTCCAGACTGACGTGGTTATGCAAACTACCACAGAGTAAATGAATACAGCCAGCAACTTTCCAACTTAAGGCTAGCTGTTCAGACAACGTGGTGCATTACAAAATTTCTTAGTCTCTCCAAGAATGGGCATAAATATAGACCCACAGCCCTATTAAATAACAAACTTATCTAAAAAACATTCATGATTGCAGCTGGGTACAGCCAGAAGAATGCCTGTAATCTCCTTATTGAACATCTGGCACATGGGTGGATTGGAACAAAACCATACTCCATGAATTTACTTTACCAAAGCAATTAGTGCTTCTAGGACAACTCTCTATCTCATGTCCTCCACTTCCCAGCAAACACTGTGGAGGTCAAAGCACTTCTGAAAAGTCTGGACCAAGCTCACTAGTTTCCTGAACTAACAATTGCTAACAAGCGATTCCTATTACTTTTGCTATTAACAATAAATGGTCTACCAGTGCTGGGCAAGAGGATGCAGCTCCACACATTTATGAAAGTATCTGAGTAATGTCAGCAGTATGTGCCAACTCTCAATGTGTTGTTTTTAAAGTGCTATTATAGTTCCCTACATGTTTAATTTTTCATAGTTTATAAATTTATAACCATTGCTGTTTGCAGTGTAGGAAGGTATAGAATCAGAAGTTCGATACTGGGTCATTTTAAGGTCTAACCTACAAATTATTTCTTCCATGGTGCAAGCTAGAGAGTGGAGTTGAGGAAGCCTGCAGAGTTTCTGAGGAGAAATAGCACTTTTCTGAGAGTGGTCACTGCATTCATCAAGAATTCAGAAGCCTGTCTCAGATTTGGGGCAGAAGCAAAAATTACCACTCTCTCGGATAGCAGTGAACTACACCAGGCCCACCGGTAGCAAAATTCAAACAGAAGGTGATAAAAAAACAGACAAACAACACAATGCCAAGCATATTGAGCACTGTAGCATCAGGATGCCATGACTCTAATCTTGATCTCTGCTCTGTGATGCCCTTTGACCCTACAGGGCCTGCGTGAGCCCTACTTTGAGCCACCTGGACCTGCAGCTGTGTTTCTCCCCTTCCTTTGCTCCTGCTCCTTTCCACAAAAGAGTCATTGTGGCTTCTGCGCAGGCCCTGTGGTCTAATATGGGGAAAAACAAGCTGGGTTTTGCATCTCTTCCCTTTGGTGACACACCACTTTGTCAGAGAAAAAGGGATGAGGTGTGACAGAGAAGAGGGTGCTTTGTATGTGAACTTGGAGACCCAGAGAAAAAAGAAACACTTGAGGGCAGGAACATTTTTATAGGAGAAAGGACCTCATGCTCCAATAGGAGAGAAGTTCACATCCTGTGAAATCTTGATGGGGTGGAGGACCTTGCTCCAGGGAAGATGTAAAATAGGGACCTCAGCACCCAACTGGGTGACAGCCTCTACCACAGAACAAGCCTTGGGATGACTTCTGAAATCACCTCAGTCAGACTCCACCAGTGATTTCAGCAGCAACTGAGGATGATATTTCGCTTGTTTTTAGTGGAACTTTGACAGAAGACAGCTGGAACTTCAATATCTTGTATGTTCAACTGCAGCCAAAGGGATATATCATCACTCAGAAAACTCATTGCACAGACAGTGATCAGACACCCCTGCTCACAGATTCTCTACTCACAGTAAAGAGATGAAGGGTGCTAAACATTTGCACCTACATCCTCAATCACATATTCTCCAGCCACAAGGCTGATTTTGGATGAGCTCTATACACAGTGCATATTCTCAGTGCTTAAACAAGCCCCAGAACTGCCCATGCCCACACTTTGGCACAGGAGATCACAGAATCATGTTACTAGAGCCCTGGCATACCACTGGAACAGCTCTCTTAGGTGCCACACCTCTCATCCCATAGGGACTTTGCCTTCAGAGACACACTGCCTTTGCAGATATGCAAACAGAGCCAAATCTTACAGCATTTTCTGCCACTTATTTACTGTCATTTACCAGCAACATTTCACTGGATTAGGCCCAAAATATGAAAAAGCTGATTACAAGATGACCACAGACAGGGAAGACCTTTTGCCAGTCAGGTCCAAGAAGAGCAAAATTTCCCCTCTCCTGTGGCTACTGCATTCTACAGGTTAACTGTTTGTACACTGCAGGTCCAGCTGGGTTTCTTTCCGTGTGCAATTAGCAGTAAAAGAGCAATCAGTCTTCTGAAAACTGAAGTATTGATTATGCTGACAGTAGAAACACAAAGTAGACAAAGCAGTTTTTGGAACAGAAGTCTTTATTTTGAGTCAATCTGCCCTTATCATTGCATAGTGATAGCACAGGTCAGCGCGATCTCTTCAGATGCACCACAGAGAAATGCTTTGGCCTGAGCAGTTTCCTAACAGCTTCCTCTTTTGGAAGGAGAGGATCTCTTTTTAGACATCCAGAGCTTCTTTGCTCAGATCAGCTCCAGCACTTCCTCTGCATCTTCAGCCGCCTTCGCCATTCCTGCTTGTTTTCTCAACAGTCCTGATTTAACATCTCCACATAGCAACTGTCCTTCTGAATCAGTTGATACACCTTGTCAATAACACAGAGCAGCTGCATTTTTATGATGTGCTTTATTCTGTAAATACTAGTGGAAGATTATGTTATAAAGACATACGTTAATTCACTGTCAAATGGCTCAAGATTAAAACACCATAATACCATAAAATTAAATTAATGCAGAGTTGGATCAAAGTCAATATATACTTGCAAATTTATACATGGACAAATGAGTTTTTTAAAAAAGGCCTATTGATATTCAAAGATTTTTTAAAATTATTTACTCAAAGAATAAATATTTGGAATTAAAAAAAAACAGAAAACATAGATTCTCCAAATATTCTAGAAAACAAGGGATACAGACAAACTTGTGTCTATTTCAAGCGTTTCATTTACTTTCTGTATGTGATAAACAAAGAAATAAATGTGCATATTGACTTTAGTGGCATTCATTGCATACAGATGATTTCTCCTCCAAGGAACATTTTGGATACAGTTACATTCAGTTCTCTGGGAAGACTTTTTAATGTCTTCTCTCAAAAGCAGTTGTTTACACTGCTCTTTCAGGGCCCATTCCTGCCATTGTTCATAAATGCATTGGACTACTCACCTGCACATGGCACAGTCAAAGACTTAGCAGATACCTAGGTAAATAAAGGAGCAGACGAGGCAAGGCAGGAAACCTCACTACATGCTATTGCACAAACACAAGCCCTGCTGTGATGATGCGATGGGAGCACAGAAAGGTTATGCATACACCATTTCATACGCAGCAGCTCTCTGATGTGCATTTACTGTGAGACTTATCTAGGTCTGTGGAAAACAGGGTAGGAAGAACTTTTACCAAAGAGTATGCGAATAGGACAAGTTTTCTCTTGAAGGCTACACTATATCTTCTATACTTTGAAACTATACACTTCTTTTGGCAGGAATTGCTTCAGCCAGAAGTATGGTAACGTATCTTAGCAACAGTAGCAAGGGGGTAGATTTACTGTACTGTAAAAGAACTAAAACAAAATGTATATAGCTGCTGACTGTTATAAATACATCCCTACCACTCTGAGGGGGTGTTCAATATACTCCTGATTACTTTTCACATTTCCTTTCTCAAAGGGGCGGGGGCATTTCTCCAGTTTTTCAGCTTACCATGAAGAGCTCTAAGCATTTTAAATCCCCTTCAGCTTCAGCTCTGACTAGTCAGGCCTTACAGTATAAACTGTCACTATCCCAGCTACATTAGCAGAAGCCATTACTGTTGCACTCTAGAGATAACCTCCGTGTGAGCTACTCCTGCAGGTGTTCAGCTGCCATCAGCCTAGAGCAGCAGTTTCCAGCTCTGCCTACAGCAGGTGATACTAGGCATACCAGACTGCAGTACTTCACATTCCTACTTGTCAGGCAAATAGAAGGCTTCCTGCAGTGGGGAAAGTTCACATAATTTCACCTTTTACACAGATGTGTAGTTTCCTGCAAGTAAAATAACCTCCTGAGCTCAAGCTTCATCTATGCTTCGTCTATGCACTCTACCAAATTTCCTAGTCAAGTCAAGCCCTTTGCAGGCTTCCCACCTTTGGCACGGAGAGGTTAAGAGCACTGCAGCACTTTCCGCCTTCTGCAGGGAAGCTCTGCAATGGCAAGGACAGTGCCCACATCCCCATCCTTCTGTGGATGCAAGGGAAAGTGCTCAAGCACACCAGAAGCACTGATCTAAGGCAGTAGCTACAAAGTGAGAGCAAGGGCCCTAGATTTTAAGTGTACTGAAAACATCAGTGGGAAATATGAAAAAATGACATGAAAACTGATGGAACAAGTCCAGAGGAGGGCACGAGGATGATCAGGGGACTGGAGCACCTCCTGTATGAAGATAGGCTGAGAAAGTTGGGGCTGTGCAGCCTGAAGAACAGAAGGCTGCATGGAGACCTCATAGCAGCATTCCAGTATCTGAAGGGGGCCTACAGGGATGCTGGGAGGGACTATTCATTAGGGGCTGTAGTGACAGGACAAGGGGTAACATGTTTAAAACTTAAACAGGGGAGGTTTAGATTGGGTAGAAGGAAGAAATTCTTTACTTGGTAGGGTTGTGAGGCACTGGAATGGGTTGCCCAGGGGGGCTGTGAATGCTCCATCCCTGGCAGTGTTGAAGGCCAGGTTGGACAAAGCCTTGAGTAGCATGCTTTATTGTGAGGTGTCCCTGCTGGTGGCAGGGGGGTTGGAACTAGATGATCTTAAGGTCCTTTCCAACCCTAACTATTCTATGATTCTATGAAAACAACTTTTCCTTCAGCAGGGGCAGTGGGCTTCCATTTTCTTTTTAAGGATTATCCTCTGCAAGCAACTCTGGCAATGGCCATGAATAACAGACTCGCCCTGAGTACCCTTCCAGCAAACAGTTTGTTCAGCCTTCCTGGGAATGAACACTACAACTGTGCACCTTCTGGTGAAAGTTCATTTAATACCTGTGAAACACTTGAAAATCTGTGGGAAGATTATTCCTTTCTCAAGGAAGGGAGGGAGCCCTTCCACATTTACTATGACAGGGGAGGGATTTCAGTCCATGTGGTTTAGAGCAGATTTACACACGAGGATAGCAAATTGGTTAGGGTGCACATGACTTAGGTTGGATATTTTTCAACTTTATCTGACAGAGTGGCACAAAAGTGACTCTGCTTAGCCTTACCCAGCATTGTTTTTCAAGGTTTTTGGACTATCTGCTCCATCCAATGATCTGACACTGTCATTACTCCAGAGGTGTGAAACTAATCCATCCTAAGTGTTCCCATATTTCGAAAGGCTGCACTTGACTGCTGTTATTAATTCCGTGCATGATGAAGACATTTAAACCTCGCAGGCTTTCTCACATGCGGACATCTTTCATGCCTCGCTCTTACTAGTACAGCAGATGAATTTCCACACACACACACACGCACGCACACGCCCGCTCCTCACACCAAACGCCACCGCTGTGAATAGCGGTTGCCATCAATCACCCGCGCTGCAGGCACACGCTGCCGCGGACACCCGTGGGAGAGGCGCAACTCGCGTCCCCAAGCGTCCCCGCACGCCTCCTCTTATTTTCCTCCTCCTCCCCCCTCCCCCATATACCCCTCGCCCAGCCACAGACTCCGCCTCCACTGGGGTCCTGAGGAGGGTGCTGCGGGAACCCGTAGCCTGCCTCCGCTGTAGTGAGGGTCGAGGAGGCCGCAGCCACGCCGAGAAGCGACCGGAATCCCGGCCGTCTCCCGCAGCGCAGATCCCCTCTCTCCCGCCCCGCCGCTCTGCCTTTAAGGCTTTCGGAAACTTTTCTCCCTATCGCGCCGCCACGCTCTGTTAGGGAGGCTACGAACTAGGCTAACCCGAACCGCGAAGTTTCTCCCATAGGTACCGGTCAGGAGCGACTTCCCCGCACGGTCCCCGAGCAGTCGGAGCGGCTGGAGTCCCGGCCGCTCCCACTGCCCGGGGGCCGTACGGTGGAAACGCGAGGAGGAGCTCGGTTCGGGAGGAGGGGGAGATGAAGCCGGGGCGTGGGTAAGCCGCTCCCTCCTTCTTTCTCCTCCGCCTCCTCCCCCCGCCGCCCCGGCTGCTCCCGTCTGGCAGCCAGGCGGCCGCTGCCTCCGGCCGAGGCCTCTGCAGTTGGGAAGCGACCCCGGCCCCCGCGCTGCTGCCGGGATGGGGACGCCGCTGGCGGCTCCCGGCCTCCTCCTTCTCCTGGCCGGCACAGCGGGGCTCTGCCGCGCTTTTTTCTCCCTCCCGCTCCGCGTGTCCCGTCCGGCCGCCCCCACCGGGTCGTTGCCCACCCCGGTGGTGTTGCGCCCGGCAAGCAGCAGCCGGCAGCCAGAGTCCCCCGGTGGCGCGGACGGCTTGGCCTTGGCTTCGGATCCTGGTGGCACCCTTAACCTTTTAGCTATGGTGGAGAATCTTCAGGGGACTCCGGCCGCGGCTACTACCTGGAGATGCTGATCGGGACCCCACCGCAGGCGGTAGGAGCGGGCCGGGAGCTGCGGGTTTTGGGGGGTCTAGGAGGGGAGGCAAACTTCTCGGTAGGCGGGAGTCCGGCGCCCCCGTCGGCCCAAACTCAACTTTCTCCCTTTGCTCGGTGCTGGCGCCTCCCTTTTTCCCCCACCCCGAAAGACGGTGCCTGTGCTCGGCGGCAGCGGCGGCAACGAATTTCGTTTGGGCCGTGGGGAGGCTCGTCTCCGGGTGCCCCCCGTGTGGTGCGGGGGCCGGTGACTGCTGGGGAAATCCTGCGGAGCTGGTGCCCGGTTTCAGGCTGTGTGTGTCTGGTACCGGTTTGGTTCGAAACGAGTTGTTCTGTCAGTCGCAATGGCTGTGGTTTGGAGTCAGAGGGTGCTTTTCTCATTCTTTCATTTTAAAGCTGCGTGCATTGTGATCGGGTGCTCTGAAAGATCCTCCCGGGAGAATAACTCGAAATCTTTCTGCTAAACTAAGTGATGGCCAGGCAAAACCAGCCCTTCTTTCGGGAATTCATGTGTTACTGATTAAGTACACAAAGAATGCGTGTGTTTAGAATATTGTTTTCAAATAGACCGTGGTTCCTTCAATCTCCCCCATATGCTTTCACCAGCATTGCTGAAGTTTTTTTGCAGTGTAGTTGCTCTTTCATCTGTGTCATGAGATCCCAGGGGGAGCGGTGCTGGGCTGCTGGTGGGGATGACTAGTCAGCTGAGTGGGGATTAATTTCTTGAAAGCCCTCCGGGCTTTCCTTCAGAACTTCGTGTTTGCTTTGGGAGTTTAGGTCCTTGCGTTCCCAGTGTACACAAAAAAAAAGAAAACCACCCTTGTTCTTCTTTGGCTCCTCTACATAATAAAAGCCATTGAATGCCAAAAAGCCTAGCCAACAGAGTTTCAGCCATTGTCACATTTCTGGACTTCCGTGAGCAATCTTTATTACACCTTGAATGTAGGAGAACTGGCCACATCGTCACTGTAATTGAAATACATGACGGTAAGATCGATACATGTATTGAGAAAGCATGGCATTATTTCATGACCAATAAAAGGAGTTTAAAAAGTAAAAGCTAACTGGGACTGATGTATCAAGGAGTGGCCCGATAGCCACAGAGGCCATGAAATAATTTTTCTTCCGTGTTGTGTGCTGCATACTTGAGTAGCTCTATTAGCCTGGCATTGTGTGTGCTTCATTACTCCAGGGAGCGTGTTGGTTTCTGCCAGAATCAAGATACCAGGTTTGATTGGACTAATAATCCAATTCAGGATGTCTTAACTGAAAAAATAATTTTAGGTAGAAAAAGTGACTGTCAAGCCTATCTTATCCTTATATGTCATGGGGGATTCTGAAATTGGAAGAAATGAAGAAGGAAAAATATGATAGGCTTTTAATAATGTGACTAGAGGTCTAAGAGGGAGAAACATGCTGCCTTCAGTGCACCTAGAGGCTTCACTTACGCTTAACAGCTAGTATTACTTGTATTGCATGTGATGTAAGGTTTCAGATAAACTTGCCTTGGTGATTTTTTTTCCATATGAAAAAAGAAAATCTGAATCTGGTTGCAAAGCTTTTACTGTTTTGAACTAGTTCTGAGATCTTGAAAAGTTAATTATTTGAAAGACCACCACTGGTGTTTAGCACATGTGAAGTTTTATTCACAAGTAGGCCACCAAGGTTGTAAGCAAGGTTATAAATGCACTTGTTTCCAAAATCAGATCTTGGCATGTAGTGACTCAGTAGAGTGCAGTTAAAATTTATTCTCTACTTTTGATGGAGATGAATTTGTTATCTCATTCCCTGCCTGAAACTGGAAGACTTAAAGATTACAAATGTACTTGTTTTTCTGCTTCACAATGAATAGTATAAAGCTGCAAAGCCACTACAGGCTAGTACTACTTGCATCCTTCACAGTGCTGGTACTAAAAGCAAGTATCTTGATACTGCTAAACATTGGAATAGTCTTAAGCTCCTTGGGCAAGGAGTTGCTGGAGTCAGAGTGGGCCATTATCAGGTAGAAAAAGAAAGATGTCTCATATTGATTGAAATCTCCTCCCATCCTGGCGTTCCCTTATGTCAGAAGCTTCAGTGTAAAGTCATGATTGGGCATCTTCTTTTACTTTCGCACCCCTCCAGCCTGGGACCTCCCTCCAAATGAGCACCCTTCCTTACCCAGGCCTCTCCCAGGACTGCCAAACCCGTACAGAGGTTAATGCTGCCCTGACATTTTGCCAAAGAGGAAGAAGGATGAAGCAATGAAGAAGAGCTGCAGAGCTGCATGGCTTCGCTTTTGCGGAGCAGAAAGGTGGATAGCAGAGCTGCTGCTCCAGATAGTGTCACAGAGGGGGGATAGTTAAACGCAAACAAGGCTATAGTGGACAAAGACCAAATAGCAAGTTATTAGAAGAGGCACAAGACTTAATGTCATAGTTGGAGTAGTGCTGGTGCCTATGACTTTGAAAGTGTGTGCATTAAGTATTGAAAGGTATTGGGCCAGTATGGGGAACGAGTGTTTGTGAAAGACTTCAGTGCCACTGAACTTGCTTTAACTGCTCGATTGCAATTTTAGATTTTTTTTTTTGTTTAATTTCTGTTCTTGGAAGGAAGCTACTACGAAAGAATTGTTTTTCAGGTCATTTAAGGCAGACTATTTGGCTTATGTACCAGTTCTGATTTGTCATATAGCAGATAAATACAGCACAGAACTGAGTTTCACAATGGCAGTTCTGAAACACTTGTTCTGACGATATAAAAATAGAGCAGCTGTGTGAAGTCAAATTTATTTTATTTTCAAGAGAGGAACCCTAATTCAGTCAATCCAGTTTTACAAAGTGTTTGCAGCCAAAGTCTTTCTGATCATTTCCAGTCTTACAATACAGTGTCCTTCCTAATCGTATCAGATCTCCAGACTAGCTACCAGGTAGGTGTCAACTGTCATTAACCCCATTAATCCTCATTCATTCACATGCAGACCTACTTAAGAAATGTGTGAAAGGTGAAAAAGAAGGTCTATTGTATTGAAGAGTGTGATGGATTGGTCTCTTATTTCATGTATGTATTATTATGTGTCCTACTTCTGACGGATTATGTGCTTTACACGTAGGTGCACTTCTCCAAGCCCAGATTTAACTCGGAGATGGCAAGAGCCCAATATGAATTGTGTGCACTGTTCTTATTTCTTTAAATAATCTGATGGAATTCCCTTGCTCTGTGTTTTATTATTTTGCCTGTGCTGAGATTCTAAGCACTGTGAAGAATTCAAAGATCATTCAGGGTTATTTCACTATTATCACTGCAGTTCTCTTCATATTAATTTGTTTCTTGAATGAGCTTTTGACCAACAGAATAGTCAGACTCACAAAGCACCCCATGTTCTTCACAGTTTTCTTGAAGTCCATCTGGAGTGCATTAATGTTTGCAAAGGAAGTACTGTTGCCTTATCTTGCCTCTTGTGCTAGTTATCATTGCATGAGGTAGCGGTAGTTCTGGCAGTCCCACTGCATTTCCAAATTCTGTTTTTATTGAGACCAGGTACATGTTATTATTGCAACTTCATTGTGAAGACAGTCTGGGCATGCGCCTTCTGAGAGCTGAGAGTCATGTAGCTGTGGTTTGATTGAAACCACGATAGGATCTGATTTGTGTTCTGAATGCCATGGCTCCTTTTTGAAATTTCAGTGTCAATTTTCATTCTATGCATGAAGAGGTATTGTCTATTGTTTTTCCTAATGGCAGTTTGTTCTGTGCAAGGGGTGAATAAAAACCTGGCCTGTAAACTTGCTCTGAGTTTTAAGGTCAGTGTTTTAAGGTCTAATGGTTTTCACTGTGAAACACAGACTCCAATTCCCATGTAATTGATTGGAGGGTATATTTGCTTCAATTTCTTCTAGCTATTAAATAAAAGAAGGATAAAGAAGGATATATATTAAACACCTCAAGTGTGTCATGTACTCTTATAATTTATAGCTTGGTATTTTGAAGGTGATGAACATGCACATTAGTGAGTTTTGAACATGCAGCCATTCTTCCTTAACTATTGATAACTCTAATTTCCTGAGTGTTGGAAGAAATGAAGGTTCAACTGCTCTTGTAATTTCATCGCTTCACTAGTCTTGTTATATTAAGTGATAAGGGCCAAATTTCTGGAGCAGTGCTATTCCCTAAGAAGCTAAGCTCTGCTTTCTTAATTTAGCCGAAAGGGGGTTTACTGTCTTTCTAGATACAGAAGTTTCAAAAATGTGATCCTTCTAGTTTAAATACCAGAAGGCAACCTCCAGATCAGCTCTCTCTCCCTTTCTTTCTTTTTTTCCTTTTTTTCCTTTCTTTTTTTTTTTCCTTTTAATAATTACATGGGTCTTTTGTGTTTATTTCTGAGCTCTTTATGAAAGCCGAAAGGGAGGCCTGAGAAACAAAGACAAACGCTTTGGCATATTGGAGTATTTTGAGGTGGCAGTGTCAAGGTCCCTCCAGGTCTCTCTCATGGAAATACTATTGAAATGCAAAATATTCCTGTTGTTACATGATGAGTTGAGTAGGTCTTGGTGGTGGTTGTTATTGGATGCATGCAAAATAAAAAGGACAAGGTGAAACTGACCTTATTATTAGTACTGACCTTATTATTAGTGAATTAGTACTGACTAATAGGGTACTGTGGTGTGGTGGAGAGTAGTGTTTTTTGACCAAAGAAAAAGAAAACAAACATACCAGGCTTGTGTTGACAGAAAGGTCCTTGCCTTTACAAATAAGCATCCTGGCACCTCCTTCCATACAAAAGTAGCCCTTGCAAAAGGAACTGCGTGGAGATAGTGGAGCCTGTACTACGAAAATAATCTAAAAAATGACTATTAATTACAATGCAGTTCCCCTGAGAATAGCACAGTCATTGGTTTGTAGCAAGGCTTTGCCTTGCTGTGTCTGTAAGTGCAATGCAGTGTCCTGCTATATCTGCACAGGGTGACACTGAATGGAAGAGGCTTATCATGGTTGTTCCTCAGGAAATGCTCCTCTTCCAGGGTCAGGCAGATTAGAGCCCCACTAACTGCTCCTTTAAAAGTTAGTCTCCTTCAGAGAAACAGTGAAAGCTTTATTATCCATTGCTACTGATTGTAGCAATTGTGCGTTGGGACTCTGGTGGGCTGGGGCCAAAGGTCTGTTGTGGGGAATAGGAATGGTGGCAATAGGTATCAGGTTCACACTTTTCTCCACTCCTTGCATTTCACTCCCCATGAAGGCAAAAACATCAGTTAAATTTGGAAAGAGGGGAAATAGAAGGTGAGCAAATAACTATTTTGCCTGTTAATAAGAAGTAAATGAATTGGGATTTGGAATAGAAATGAGATGGAAATGAACAAATGGACAAAAGAAAGTCCATGTGGAATTCCTGTATATTTGGATGCTTGGGATTATGAAGGACTGTTTTAATATTTTTTTTTTTTAATTTTTGATGATGGTGGTTGTTTTTTTTTCCCTCCTCTAACCACCGGGCTTAGAGCTCTAGGGGTAGTGTGTGGCAAGACAGATTTAAAAACTACTATGCCTTGCAGGGGTCTTTATTGCCATGAAGGGTGCTTGAAACTTCAATTCTGTGAGGATGTGTTAGCTATTACATTGCCTCCACATTTTATTATCTGTGAAAATTTCTCACTTACTGTAGGTGAAGTGAATCTGACCTGAGATGTTATCTGGTCATTGTCAAGTATAGCCACATTAGGTAAAAAAGAAGCTGATAGAATGTCATATCCTTGCCAGTGTGCATCTCCAGTATAAATCAGACGTGTTTTTCCCTTTTCTAACTGGTTATAAAATACAGATTTAACCATAATTTGTGTAAATAAATGAAGGAACTTGTTGCTCCTATTTTTGCCCAGAATAGGACAGATCTTCAAAGTAAGTGAGGCAGCACTCAGCTGCCTCAGAAAAAGGAAATGTTTTTCCTGCCATTGATGGGACTATCATACATCTTGCTGCTTTTCAGCCTGGTTTTGCTGTAAAGATCTGAGTTCATGAAGCAAATGTAGTACATGTTCTACAGATACCAGGCTGCTGTTAAAATAAAAAGTTTTATATTTCAATTTTTATCCGTTAGTTCAGCGTCCTTCAAGGCACTTGAAATAGTCCAGGACTAAAATAGATTTTATTCACAACTTTCTGCACATCAACTCCCTTAGTTTTAAAATAACATTAGCTCCATCTCCTCTTCTCTGCATATGCCTACATCGCAGCCACCCATGTGATTGGATTGCAGTGTTAAAGAACTGAGCTAGTAGAAACTAGCTTAACTCTGCTTGGTAACAGTCTGGTTGTGACAATGGGAACCTCCGCATGAGCAGTCTACTGTGCTTTTATGGGTGGCTCCCAACACACGGAGCAAGCTCCATTACTGCTGGCAGCACCTAAAGCATGTCTGCATCAACTACATGGTTTGGTTCTGCTACAGCAGCGGTTACACACTGTGCACAGCAAAGGCTGCAGCAGCCCAGAAATGGCCAAGAGCCTCGCTAAGGAGCTTGGTAAACTTTCTCCCCTTGGGATGGAAGTTCGGCTGTGCTGAACTTGCTACTGCCCATGTGCCTGCTTCTTTGACAGACTTCCTCCAGGCATGGCTATCCTATGGGCTTTCAGCCACATACATCTGAGAGCAGTCGCTTAGTAAAGTCGACTCTTGTGCCCCCAGAAAGCCTTGGGCCAGAGTCAGCATTTGCTCCCCCTTTTTCCACAGATTGATAAAATAATACCTTTTTTTCCCCTCTTCTCATTCCTCCCTCAGAGTTCTTCTCTCCATCTTCCTTTTGCCTGTTCTTCCTTCTGCTCTTGCCGTCTTTTTATGTCTTAAGAGTATTTTACTGAGAGGACATCAGAGGACAGATGTTCTAGACTTTGTTTGTTTTGCTTTTTTTTTTCTTGTAAGAGCCCTCAAAAAGATGAGATCTGTGGGGTGTGGTGGAGAAGGAATTTCAGGAAAATAAGCTAGATAATGGAAAAAAACACCAACTTATTCAAGTGAAAATCACAATTCATTGAATACAATTAATGTGTCATAATTAAAAAGCTCTTTTGAAGGGAATCTGTTAAGACAGTAATTGCACTCTACAATCCTTTCTTTCCCCTCACCACTGCTTACTAATAATTAAAAATTGTGAAAAATAAATTACTTGTAGATTTTGTCCCCTTTGCTCAGCTTGTGAGTACTAAAATTAGTTGATTTTATTTAGCTTTATGGCTGGTTTATTTTTGTACCTACTTACTAGCAAAAACTGCTGTAGCTAGACTACATGTATTTATGGAAAATGCTTGCCTCAAAGTTGTTGCTACTCTGGTTTTATTTAAAAAGAGGAAAGGTATTAATGCTGCAGTAACATTTGGTACACTTCTCCTACCTAAAGACACAAATTAATCCATTCCTAGGGATCTAAAGCTGCTTGTTAGCACTACTTCTTCCCATTGGCATTTTTGTTTTAAAGAACAGATGACAACTCAAGAACTGAGAGTCACCTCTCTACTTGGGTGGGAGCATAAACCTTCTCACATTAAAGGCTAGTTCCTGCCATTTGACAGGGAACAAGTAATTGGATCCATTTGACAGCTATTTTTGTTTGTGTATCTGCCTGCAACAGTGGGCCATGCAAGAGCACCTTGGAGCCTGCCAGTGTGCTAGGCTTGTGTTTAGGCTCATGTCAAGGCCAAAGTTTCTTATTTTGCTGCCATAGGAAGCTTTATACCAGAGAAGATCAGCCACTTGGGGCTTCTACAGAAACAAAAGGCTTACCTGCTAAGCCACTATATGGAAGGTCAGGTCCTGTGTGTCCGCCCTTGAAAAGGTTATGGTAGTATTAAGAAAAACAAAATACATCAGGTCAGCAGGAGGTGTATTTTGAAGATTGCCTTTGGCAGCAATAGTTTTTTTCATAGAAAATAATATACTAGGGTGTCTATTTCAACTGCAGGCTTCAGATTTATTTTGGAAATTGCAACTTTGAAATTTTTAGGAGGTTTTTTTTTCTTCACTTTTTTCCTATGTAATTGGAAACTTTACTTTCAAAATTCCATTGTGATACCTGTTGATACAGAAAACTTCACTGTCACTGTTTGCAGCATAAGAAATTGACAGTTGTAGCTTTTTTTTCAAGAGCATGCCATACCAATTTGGAAGGTCTTCAGGGCAATATTACCATACTGCTTAAGCATGGTATGAAAAGACCTATACTTTCATTTGCTGTGCTGTCTGGTAGATGTCTGCTGTGGGTATGAGTGAAATGTGAGGCATGTCAGAAAATGATTCATCAGTCCTACTGGTACATCTCTATGACTAGAAAGATTTTTATTTAATTCATTCATTTTTCTTCATGGTGGCTCTCTGGTTGCAAATAAGACAGAGGAGTCCAAAGGTGGTCACACTTTCCAAAAGTCAGATAAGTGCTGTAGCAAGGTAATGTCTCACGCAGTCACAGTGCTTCAGCTTCTGTCACAGAATAATCTTCTCATTACTCCATGTATGCGAAGTCCTTCAGGGAATAACACAAACATTTTGCATGATTCAAAGTGCCAGATTTTTTCATTTAAACTGCTGAGATAAATAATGTATGAGAGGGGAGAAAGAGTTCAGAAAATTCCTCAACAGCTGTAGTTATGAATACTGGCATGTGTTACATGTTGCAGATGAAGTTAACTTTCATCTGTACTCTGGTGAGCCTTTGGGTTGACCTTTTCTTGGCAAGTGATCAAGCATTAGTGATAACACCTGTACATTTTTGTTCAGGTTTGAAAACTTTCTCCACGGCAGGTGTGCTCGACAGCATTTGCTGTTGCTAACAGAATTCCACAATTCAGTGGACTGAGCACCATGAACTCCTGTGTGTAAGTAGCAATGTGTTGCCTTCCTTGTAGCAGGTAAAATGTTGGAGCCCTGGGCTGCTGTAGAACATGAGGGACCATTATTACACAACGGATTGTAACCACTGACCAAAGCAGAAGATAGTTTAGTCCTGTGTACTGGTTGATATGCAGAGCCATGTGAAGTAGGAGATTGTCTTCTGTGTGTTGTTGCAGTGTGTACTAGGAGACTTAGTCTCAACCTGAGGGCATAACAAAGCGTTTTAACTTCCTCCCCTACAAACTCAACCTGGTATTTGGAAATAAAGCTGTGTTCCCGCATGCCTCTGTGTTCTCCCATGTAATAAAGATTTTTATAGTGGAACTTGGTTAACAGCTGTAATGATGTATGAACCACAGGTGAAGCTAGTTCATTTCCCAGAGCTGCTGCCTTTACAGTATTAGTGAGGGTAAAGAGTAAAGTGTGCATGTTTGAGTAGGAGAGAGAGAAATAAAGAAGTCCAATAACAGGGGGGAGGAATGCTGCTGCTTAAATAAAAAAAAAGAATTTTCATAAAAAATCATATCTTACTTTACTTCAGAATCAAATCTGCCTTTTAAATTGCTCTGTCAAGTTTTCAAGTAAAAATGTTAGAATAAATAAGAATAAAAATGATTGTTCTTATTTTTAATAAATCAAACACATTATTGTGACACAGCTTAACAGCTTTTGCTTACTCTCTCCATCACACAGTCTTCCTGGTATTATGGAGTGAAAAGCTGCTTTCTGTTTGTGCCTTTGAACTCATCTGTATAATTCTAAGAAACACCCATGATGACAATCAAATTCTGCTCCTTGGTAATATCCTAAATAGGTCAGGTGGAATGGGGATCAAAAGCCTTCTGTCTATTTTATTCCTGTATTAATTATCTGGGAAATAAAAACACTGGAGTTGCATTAACTTATTTATGCTGAGACCTAGGCCCACCTGCATGCATTCCCGTGGTTACTTAAGACAGCACAGACCAGTGGGCAGCTGCCTGACCATATGGCTTTTCCCAGAGATGTGGCACAGCTATTCTAGCAGGGAATACAATCAGAATAACCAAAGGCCAGTCATTGTGCCTGTCGTAGCTGGACTTTTCTGCAGCCCAGAAAGCCAACCTTATTCTGGGCTGCATCAAAAGGAGCATGGCCAGCAGGTCAAAAGAGGTGATCCTGCCGCTTTACTCTGCTCTCATGAGACCCCATGTGCAATACTGTGCCCAGCTCTGGGGCACTCAACACAAGAGGGATGTGGACCTGTTGGACCAAGTCTGGAGGAGGGCCATGAAGATGATCAGAGGGCTGGATCACCTCTCCTATGAAGACAGGCTCAGAGAGTTGGGCTCGTTCAGCCTGGAGAAGAGAAGGCTCAGGGCTTATCATGATTTTCCAGTAACTAAAGGGGACCTACAAGAATTCTGGAGAGAGACTTTTTACAAGGAGTGTAGTGACAGACAAGGGAAATGGTTTTAAACTGAGAGAGCATAAATTTAGATAAAATGTTAAGAATTCTTTACTATGATATTGGTGAGGCACTGGCACAGAACAGTTGTGACTGCTTCATCCCTGGAAACGTTCAAGGCGAGGTTGGCTGGGGCTTTGGACAGTCTGGTTTAGTGAAGAGTCCCCACCCGTGGCAGGAGGGTTGGAATTAGATGGTCTTTAAGGTCCCTTCCAACCCAAACCGTTCTATGTCTGTTGGCTTTCATATTTTGGGAAGGTTGGTCTTTCACTATTGCAGTGTATATACAGAGAAAAAACAAGAAAAATATTCTTATCCACTTTGGTTTTGTTACAGTGTTTTAGGGAAATTACTAGAAAATACCATGCAAACATTCAGTGGTGTTCTTGAAGAAAATCACTAAAAACCATAAGCAAACCATTCCTGAAGGCAGGTAGAAAGTGCAGCTAGAAGGATGTTATATAGTGAAAGGTCCCCCTGTGTGGGTACGGCAGTGCTGTTGGGAACAGCCTGTTCTGGGGAGGACAGATAGACCTGATGTGTCAGGAGTGTCCTGCCTTCACCTTTTCTTTGTGCAGCTCTCCAGGTTTTGAAAAACCTTTGCTAACAACACCCGTCTCCAAAACTAACATCTTGACAGAGGAGGGGAAAAAAGCCTGAAAAGAATCATATTGCTGCAAGAGGGCCTTGACAGGGGGAGGAGAGGGAAGAGATCAGACCCGGCATGCAGCCTTCTCAAAACTGATTTTTCGTACTGCCATCCTGCAAACTTCCTTTTTTTACTACTTGTGTCTGAAATGCAGCCTTTTTCAAAGTTAATCACTGCCTTCAAAAGGTACTTACATATTGCAAGAGCAGCTTTAGCACTTGGTTTCACATATCCAGTGCAATTTGAAATCCAGGGTCTTAAATTTAAATTTGAGATTGAAGTTCAGATCTTTGGTGTGAGGGAGACCTTTTAATGGAGGTAGAAATATAGAAGCGAGACTGAATCTCTCCTGAGAAGCATCTGCCCGCTACTGAAGGGCAAAGCTACTGTGATGTCCTTGACAAAAGGGACAAAAAATGCTCATGAGCCTATAGATATATTAGGAAGAACATTAGGAATGGACTTCATAAGCTGGATTGAAGTTTGAAATATGGCTCTTGATTAA
>NW_022994225.1:0-48832 GCF_012275295.1 Melopsittacus undulatus
TTATAGATGTCCCAAGAAAACAACAGCCAAAAAAAACAATCAGGGAAAATCTGAATGCTCAGCCACTGAAGGGTCAGACCCCGAGGGAGCTTTCTCTCCACCAGTTCTTAATGGCAGTACCCAATAATTCAACACCCCAAACCATAAAAGATGAGGGCTAATTAGTTCATTTATCGTGACTTAATTTTCTGTAGAAAACAATTTCATTCTTATCCTTCCTAATAAAAGAGAGTATTTATCATCTCTCTCACCCATCCTGAATTAGACTGCACAGATGCTTCTATGACAGTAGATCAAATGTCATGATATTTCTTCCTAAAGGGCACTGCATCTCAGGGTCTTCAGGAAAAACTGCACGCACATTAAAGTAAATTCTTTCAGCGCTTGTGCTCAAAAAGATAGCATTTTAAAAGATCCTGTCATTTTTGGGAAGCTTCTTAGGCTTAGATCTTAGAATATGTGTAATGATAATACAAAACACTCTAAAAGACATTTCCTCTGATGGGGAAGTTAAAAAAAATGCCATGAGGCCATTACCTTTTAGGACAGAATAAATGCCTAGACGAGGAATTAACAAGCTTTCACGAAAACAGAAGTCTCCTCATAAAGTGGAAAGAATTTAGCCAATGTAAGAAAAGCAAGTTTTTAGCTTCACCATCTTAATTCTCCACTGCAGAGCTTTAGAACTTACAGTGGGACAAAAGGAAATACTATTTCTTTGGGCGGATTTTGAATGGAAGTTTAAAATAGGAAAATCAGATACCCAGCAAGAGAGAGCTGAAAAATCCTAGTACAGTGAGACCCAATTTTATTTCAAGTTAATTTGGCAGATTGCTGTCATCCATTTCCTTTTGAATTAGAACTAGAATCAGTACTATTTAAATCTATTTCTTGTAGTCTGGGATATATTTTAACATGAGGGAAGTCTCTAAATTGCTAAGCAGAGGGCAAACATTTGATAAACTAGTATTTTCACGGACTGTGATTCAATGGGAATATACTTTTTTCCTATGACATAATTTGATGATATAAAACAAACAAATTAATAATTCAGAGGTAGAAGAAAAATCAGAACAAACAAAAACTAGATCATGATTTCAAATCAAAAGAAAAGACTTAAATACTTTCAAAGGTCTGTCCACAGCTGCCTGCAGAGGTGCATAAAGACTGGGCAAACTGTATACAGTGGTGTGGAGAAATGGTTCCATTACTGGGGAGGAGTCAATATTCTAAGTAAGCAAAAAGCCACCAAAGATCAAGATGGATCAAAAGAGAGTCTGACAATAATGCAAGAAAAGAGAGACAAGAAAGATGAGACGTCCACCATGCCTAAGTCTCTGAAGGTCTATAAATTACCTCCCCTATAAAAGAAGCATGAGGAATGGGGTGTTGAACAGAGGGATGTCCTTCTCAGGATTCAAAAGCACAAAGCCATTGCCCTGGTTCTTTCTTCAAAGTCACATGACCTGGTGAAGATTCAGTTTTCCACTTCAGTGTGAATTTGTAATGAGAAAAGCAGCAGGGGAAAAAAATCAAGTGAGGAAAAGTTTGAAAGAGATGTCCCACGTGTTCCTGGCCCTTATGATCACCACTCTGATCTGGTACCACCTCTTTTAGATGGGATATATGGTGAAAGAAGATAAGCTAAAACTGTGGAAGAGGGAGGACAAAAAGCTATAATTTGCTGATTAATTCTTAGTGAAGAAACATGGCTTAGCAAGGAGCAGTATTATGGAAGCTGGACTTCAAAAGAAGACTATTTTTAAACCCTCAGCATTTAAACTGAATTGCAGTGAATGTCTGCAGAGAAGATGCTAAAACAGACAAGAGGGCTGCAAAAACAACTGTCATGTGCAAGTGTCCAGCTGTAGGGGAGAGGCTGGTCCCTTGGCTGGGCCTTGAGGGGGGAGCAGAGAGAGACTTCAGAAGCCCCACAGGTCATGAAAGTGAAGGTGAGGGGGACTGCAGGAGTTTCCCTACTGACATTCCCAGCTAACTGCAAAAGCCCTCACAATGCACAGCAAGACTTGCAGTGCCTGCCAAAACCCTGCTCCAGCTGTGAGGGGGCTTCCTAGTGAAAAGACATGCTCAAATGCCTTATTGAGCAGCACAGCTGCTTAGCAGCTCTCTTGTTAGGAAGACGCTACCTGTCGAACCTTGATGTATTCCCAAGACAATGAACACTTTCTTACAGTCCAAGTACAATTAGTTTTCAAGTGATGAAAGAGAATGAACCTGCTTAAAACATACGTTTTTTTTTATGAATAATAAAATCTGTACAATGATATATGTGCATACAAATGGCTAGGGACTTATAAAAATTAAAAATGATGATTCTGTATTAGTGCTCCCTTTTTTGATTTTCAAACTCTGACTAAATTTTTGCTCATTTTTTCTCCCACCTCATTTTCCTAAAGCATGTTCTAAATTCTAAAACTGTATATGTTTACAAGACAGCATAAATTTAAAACAACCCAGGTCTGGGACTGTATCTACAGTTATGCTTTTTCCTCTTTTTTTATTCAGCAAACAAATAAAAAAATAAAATCATATCCGGTCTAACACTGAGGTAGAAAATATAAACCTGGAGCAAATTTTATGCAGGCAATTATAAAATCCCTGGAATATTACAGTAGCAAACCACATGACCTTAACTCTGGATTGCAAATTGGTAATGCTATAATAATTGTGTATGTCCTTTTATTGTGGACTTCCCACTCCCAGGCCCACTAGAAATGGGAAATGATGGCCTTTAGCAGTCCTTTAAAATTGAAGGTATAGGGATGCCTTAAGTTTATTCCCCATTTTATATAACCAGTATTATTATAATTTATATCTTGCTAGGGGCACCTGAATTGGCAGCATGCTTCTGTGGGTTGCCTTGTAAAGGAAGGTGCTATGTGTTTGAACAAGTATGAAATGTGTACAGGAGATGATGCTGTATAAAATGTTTCTTTTCACATTTTGTGAACTAATGCTGCAGTCTCTGAAGAGATGAGGATTCCATGCAGCATTCAGTGATACCAGAAAATAAGCAGGATTTAATGAGGAGATAGACATTTATATAGTTATAAAACCCCATCACTGCAATAGTTAATGCAAGCTGATAAAATGACTTATCAGGAAATATAGTTGGATCTTTAATGTTAAGTACTCTCTAGTAAAGTGTTTCAAGATATGATTGCTCCCACTAGTGCAGTGTGGAGATCTTTTTCACTTTTTATGAAGAGACTGGTGCAAGGGCTCTGGATGAGGTACAGGCAGGAGAAGCTGACTGGCACCAACAAATTCTCCAGTACCATATGATTTTGCAGACTGGCACTGCTGAAGGTCAAAGGTGCAATGCAAGTTTGCCAAAGGCAATGAACAAAAACAGAAAATGACAAGACCCCAGGACATGCTTTGTTTTTGAAAATAACAAATATAATATATAGATATATATGTATTTTACTTTTTTTAAAATATTGCTTCAAGTTTGATACCAGACAGATTCTGAATTCAAATAGGCTTTTCTTCTTCTCTTGATGAACATATATCTAAGAGGCAATCTATGCAGGGGTAAGATAACACACACGTATACAATAAAACTATTGAACTATTTTAATACTTTTCCTGTCATGCATTCAGAACCCTCTAAAGTTTGTCACCAGCTACTGTTTCATTCATTCCCTAGCCTTCAGGGTAATGTAGGAAAATTGAAGAGATTAGGAGCTCTCCCTTTCCTGCATCAATGCATTTGTGTTGCAGTAAATTGGCACCAACCTTCAATCTCACGGTCAGGGCCTCCAAGGGTCCCTTCCAGTGATATGACAGAGCAGCCAGCCTGATAAATGGTGCACACGCCCTTCAGTGCAATGGAGAACTTTCCTCTCTCTCTGCAACTCTCTCTCACCACACTAGTAAAGAGGAAACAGCTGTCTTACTGCGGTAAAGACAAATTTTTCTCTTTACATTGTCTGTGATAATTAGAAAATATACATTCCACCCCCAATTATTTATGGATAGTAGCAAACATAGGATATGTCCTCATAATGAACTGGAAGGAAGGGAAAATCCATAGCCTGGAAAAGACTTTTGATGCAGCGCTTCGTGGTCTCAAAATAAGAAAAAAATAAAATGCCCTCAAATTAGGATTTTTGATAACTTGAAATAAAACATATTCACTAAACAGGCATTCAGTTAGATAGTAATATATGCTTAACTTCAAGCTTAGGAAACTATTGCTGATGAGTAGGGGACTGTGCAGTGTTACATTACACCCCTATACTATCACCTTGTTGATTTGCAGTAATAGGACTTTATACAAGCACAAATAAGCTCTGCAATAAAATGTACTTAGTAAACACTTTAAGAAAAATGCTTCTCCCTATTCTGGTTCATTCTGCTTCAGCAGTTCTGCAGTACTTGCTCTCCTGAGCTAGCATGGGAAGAATGGTCATCTTGGTCCTTCCCCTGTGTGCAAAAATGTAAAGAGGAGATAGTGGGTGATAAAAGCACTTAAAAGTGAGATTTGAAAACTCTTATTTGCCCAGAACTTGGCCTTGAACAGCCAGACATGTGTGTGTTTCGTGCACACTCATATATTTCAAATTTGTTCATGCAGACAGCTGATCTAAAAGGATGTCATGTGAAATTTATGATAGACTATCAGCTGGAGGATTAAATAACAAGTCTTAAAAACACCATTGACAACAGATAAACATGTGGAGAATAATCTGCAATGGGACAAGAAATAATTGTTCTGTTCCACTAAATCATAGATCAACTAATTACAATTCTACCTGTTGAGATCAGGCTGTGTATGCCTTAACTGAGGTTTGATACAGTTCCTTATTAAAAATCTGTAACAGCTTTACTCAAAATAACCCACAACTTTAAATAACACTATTTAGCAGACTGATGTGCACTAAATCTGTCATTAACTAACGAGTCCATGGAAAAATGACTGAAGAGATTTGGAAACCTTCAATTAACAGGTTAATATTGGCCTTGTTTTTCAAAGTCAGTACAGTGGCAGATTTAAAAGCCAATCACATGTTGCACACTGAAGTCAGATTTCATACTCTGGCCTATTCCTAAGAGCACAGAGAACAGATCTGACATTTCACTTCAAACTGTGAGTTGATCGCCTTTGCCTATCTCATCCCAATGTACCTCCTGCATCACATAGGGTTCGGAGAACAGTGTGTGGCACAGACCGCACAGTGATTAACAGTTGCTGGTAGTTCCAGTGGGGTGATTAAGGACAAAAGGAATAATCTCAATGTCTAAAATTCTTTGCCCTAAAGCATTTGTCAGAAGCCTTAGGGCTACATTTCAATCAGAGTGTTCTGTGCTGCTGCCTGCAGCACATCTTCAGGAACACAAGTTGTTTCAAATTGCGGGAATAGGTTGTAGGTGCAAAGCACATACCGGAATCAAAAGGAGCTGGAGAAATCCTCGGAATCTGGATGGAATTACGATTTGCTTTTTTAAAAAATTCATGTTATCCATCCCAAGCTTACAAGACTGTTGTTGGTTGACCCCAGCCAGCAGCAAAGCCCTTACAGAGCTGCAGGGAAGGAGGAACAGAAGGAAGGAGAGAAGGTCATGAGCAAGATGAAGACAGTTTAAGAGGTGAAGCAAAAGCCTTACATGCAAGCAAAGCAAGAGATTCATTTACTACTTGTCATGGGTAGTCCAGGTGTCCAGTCACCCTCTGGAAAGTAGGGCCTCAGCACAGGTAACACCTAACTTGGAAGACAACATCAGGACCACAAATGTCCCCTTTTTTTAGATCTTTTCCTTGAAATTTGTTGCTGAGCATGACATCCTGTGGTATAGGATATGTCACTGGTCATTTTGAGCCAGCTGTCATGGCTAGTCTCTTCATGGTTTCCTGCCCACTCCAAGACTACTCACTCTGGGGACAGAAGGTAGAAATAGAAGGCCTTGAAGCTGTGTAAGCACTTTTCAGCAATAGTGAAACACTGGTATGTTGTTTTAGCCACAAAACCAAAACACAGCACATTATAGTCTGCCATGAAGAAAATTAACTCCATCCCAGCCAGACCCAGCACAGAAGAAGGGAGCTGGAACCCATCAATGAAGCCTCTTTCAGTCACATCAGTCTATGTCCCTGGGACAGACACTGTCACAGATAACGGAAAACAATATCTGCATGAACAAATACAGCCCACCACCTGTCAGCTGATTTAGCAGCTTCCATTCTCATTTTTATTGAGGAAAGTCCATCTCCTTGTCAGTCTGCACCATTTATCTAAACATTATCCTGTCTTCTGTCCTCCTGGCCAGCAACAGGGGCAAACATTGCCTCAGAAGTATAGGTCAGGAAAGCGATTGTTGCATGAGGTGGTGATTCCACAGGCAAGTACTTTAAGTTTCATTAAGACCAATGATTGAATCCATCACATCTTTAAAAACAGGCTTAGCAAACATGGACTCAGAGATGCTACTGACGGAAAAGCAGTAGAAGATCTGTACCACTGCTACTTAAAACCTCACCTGTAATTCATTTGGCAGCCCAAAGAAATTTAGAGATACTATATGAGGACTTTTTGACTGAAAATCATGCTTGAATTTGATCTTTTTCTACATTGTCCCTGTTTGGGACTAGAAAGAATACTAAATTCATTAATCTTGTGATATTAAGGAATAAATAAGATATTTCTACTGGAAGACAAAAATTGCTTGTGATTAAGGAAATTCTACTCATCTACCCACATGTCTAGAGCCCACTGTTTCTCCTTGCTGCTAGTACTGAGCTCTGCAAAATGTGGATTATTGAAATAGGGAGTTTGAGAGAATTCTAAAATTGGCATTAAAAAACGTACACTGTGTCAAAATCCTGAAAAACATAACTAAGTTTTCTATAGCCACTCTTGTAACACAGGATGATAGTATGCAAGTGTATTACTGATCAAGTTTTTGTCATTAAAGTATTACCTGTAGCTTCAAATTCATGGTTTCCCCAGTAAAACATTAATGAAAATTTCTTGCCTTCTGTTTTTTTAAATTTTATATGTCACTGCTCTGACACATCATGACATACACCCTGTTCAACATTCAGACAGTAAACTAGCATCTTCTCTGAACGCTATGAGCTCTTTCCAAGCCACCTCATCACATGTTTGTTGCCAGTGCAGCCACCTGATGAGAATGGACACTCACTCACTGTTGATTCTGAAATACTCTGGAGTAGCTCCTGAAAAAGCATTGACAGATGGAGTAAAAATATTCATACTTGTAAACCAGGACAGCCTGTTTTCATTCACCAATGCCAGGTCACCGTGAAATGCCTATTCAAACAAGGGGAAATTTTACATGCAGAAACAGTTGCTGCAGTTTTATACTACCTGTGTAATAATTCGTTACCTGAGTAATAAAGAACTCATTAAATCTATTTCCTACTTTTTTCTGTATACATAGACCTCCCAGCAGTTTAAGCCCTGCATAATGAGTCCAAGTATTTTAAGCGATAGTGTTAAAATTATCTACTATTCTTTTATATCTGAAATGATTCTTCTGTTTTCTTCCGCTACACTGCCAGCATACTAGGAAACAATAAATTACCCTAATTACATGTTATTTATTAGGCAGCAAGCAAATAAGTCATTCAAAGGCAAATCCCTGTAGTTTATTCATGGAACTGCTTAGATGACAAGATTATAGTAAACCAAGCAATCTTTCACTGTATTATTACACACTCTTTGTACTAATGAACAATAACAGGCTTTGCTGCAATAATGGCTTCTGTTCTGAGTTGTGGTAAATGTTATACAGGCCATATTCATCAAAAGCACGTCAAAGCCATGGATGGCACGGAAATTGGGTAGTTGGTGAACAACAATGATATGGAGGGCTTAATAAACATAATGTAAAATAATTAGTGTCCTTTAAAAAAAACAACATGCATAATGTCTTAGTGGCAGCTTCGACCCCTGAGAAACACACAGTGGTGAAGATGTTGGCAATTTATTTTTATAACCCCTACATTTGGAAGCGCCTGTGCATTTTCTTTGCTCTCAATATGAGACACTCCTTCTCTGCATTGTTAAGCAAGCATTAAATCTGCACCATAGTGGGATGAAAATTTCTCGTTAACTTCACTAATCACTTGGGATTAATGAACGCTGTAAAGCAAACAAATAATTTGAACATGAAATCACAGAAAAAAAGAAATAAAAGAAAAAAAAAGATGAGGACTTTAGACTTAAATCTGAACTCACAGAAGAAATAAACGAGAAAAAAGGAGGACAAAAGACTCAATTGCCGAAGTGAGTAGGCTCGAGAGATGACGCCTTCAGCCACCGGAGTGGAGGGGAGATCAGCGTCCAGGAACCTCAATTCAGAGCAGCAAAAGCTACCGAAGGAGCTTCAAGTCCTCGACAGGATTTAGCCAGGAGCAGCAGCTCAGCTGACGCCACCAAGGACTCACAGGGGGCGGAGCCAGGAGGAGCGGCACCAGCCCTGAGCAGTTAAAACCTGCCCCAGGGGGGCGCGAGCGATTAGGAGAGTGGCAGTGTGTGCGGGCAGGCGAGGGGGAGGATGAGTGCTCGATGTATGAGCAGGGCCCGGTCTGGAGCTCTGGCTTGGCTGCCCCGGCGTTGGCCAGCGTAGGTACCCAGAGAGAGAATGAGAGGGAAGGCTGCAGTGCAGAGCCCGGAGTGTAGAGAGTGTCTGCACTGGTCTGGTGAGGGGAGGGTGCACAACGGGCAGGGCTGCACTCGGTGCTCCCTGGTGGAGGTCCTCCTGCAGCAGGGGCTGAGCTGCGGGATGCTATTAATAGGTTGAGAGATGTCAGGGAAGCTGAGAGGAAGCAGGGGCTGCTTGCTCCAGGATCACACTGTGCAGGGGCCTCAAGTGTCCACTGTAGCTCATGGAAGAAAGAAGGAGGCCATTAACCCAGGAAGCTGGGAAATAGTAACAAAAAAAAAAACCAACAAAAAAAAAGGAGGAAGATGACAATTAAAAGCAAGGGGATTCCTCCTAAATCTGTTGTCCCCACCCAGAACTGCTTTGCTGTCCTGCAGGGAGCTCATGAGGAAATGCACTTGTAACAGAAAAAGCCAGCTGATGAACTGGTAAAGAAGATCTCTGCTTGTGCTGCCAGGAGAAAGCAGTGAGTTATAGTGGTAGGGGACTCTGTTTTGAAAGGGACAGAAGCACTCATCTGGCATGACCCAGTCTCAAGGGAGGTGTGTTGCCTACCAGGGACACGGATCAGGACTGTTGCAGAGAGGCTGCCTGCTCTAGTAAGTCCCACTGACTATTACCCACTTCTAGTGATCCATGTGGGTGCTACTGATATATATAGCAGTAGCCCGGAGGAACATTAAGAACTACAGAGCCCTGGGAGAGGTGGTTAGGGGCTCTGATGCTCAGACTGTCTTTTCCTTAATTCTCCAGGGTAAAGCGGAAGTATCTTAAACAGGCTAGGAGTATTAGCCAGGTTAATAAATAGTTAAAAGGTGGTGTCATAGTTAGGGGTTTTGGTGTCTTAAACACATGACCCAAGTCTGTAGGCCAGGTCTACTGGGGGCTGGTGGAGCTACTCTGATAAAGAAAGGGAGGAGTGATTGTAGTAGGAGGTTTGCCAGACTTATCAAGGATGCTTTAACCTAGATGTGTTGGGGGAGGGGTGCATCATTCCATCCCAACACATCCAGTCAGTTGCCAGCACCTATAGTAAATGCTCGGAGCAATGTGCAGATATTCAAGCCACTCAAGCCAATGAGCCAGCTTCATTTGGAGCTCAGCTCAGATGCCTTTACACAAACGCCTGTAGGAACAAACAGGAACAAACAAGAGGAGTTAGAGATGTGTGCAGTTCTACTGGGTATAATAGGTATCACAGAAACATGGTGGGATGGCTCGTTTGACTGGAGTGTTTGAATGGAAGGTTACAGGCTCTTTAGAAAAGGACAGGCCTGGCAGATGGGCAGGGCAAGTTGCTATTTATGTTGGGGATAGGGTGGAGAGTATGGAACTGTCTGGGGACAGGTGAGCAGTCAACAGAGAGTTTGTGGGTCATGGTCAAAGGGAGAAGAGCAATGAGAGGACATTAACTGTGGGGATCTGTTACAGACTGCCTGATCAAGAGGAACTTGCAGATAAAGCAGTCTACAGACAGATAGGAAAAGCCTTATGCTCGCAGGCCCTTGTTCTCATGGGGGACTTCAACCACCCTGATATCTGTTGGAGGGACGGTACGGCCCGGAACAAGCAATCCAGGAAGTTCCTCGATTTTGTGGAAGACAACTTCCTTCTGAAGTAATAGAGGAGCTGCCAAGGAGAGGGGCCCTGCTTGACCTCGTGCTCACCAACAGGGAAGGGCTGGTTGGAAATGTGACGCTCCACGGCAGCCTTGGATGAAGCGATCATGAGATGGTCGAATTTGAGATCCTCAGGACAGTGAGAAGACCATGCAGCAAGCTCACTGCCCTGGACTTCAACAGAGCAGACTTTGGCCTCTTCAGGAGCCTGCTTAGTAAGGTTTCATGGGATATAGCTGTAGAGGGCAGGGGGGCCCAAGACTCTGGTTGATATTCAAGGATCACCTGCTACAAGCTCAGAAATGTTTCATCACAACTAGAAGAAAGTGCAGCAGGAGGATCAGGAGACCTTGTTGGATGGAAAATGAGCTGCTGAGAAAAATTCACAGGAAAAAAAAAGGCTTATAAAAGGTAGAAGCAAGGACAGGTAGCCTGGGAAGGATGCAGGGATGTTGTCTGGGAAGCTAGGGACCAGGTTAGGAAAGCTAAGGCCCAGTTAGAATTAAACTTGGCTAGGGAAGATAAGGATAACAAAAAGGGATTCTATAGGTACGTAGTAAATAAAAAACAGATCAGGGACAACATAGACCCCCTCTGGAAGCTATCAGGAGAACTGACTACCCTGGATTTAGAGAAGGCTGAGGTTCTGAATGACTTCTTTGCCTCGGTCTTCACTGGCAAAGGCTCTGACCACACCACCCAAGTCTTGGAAGGCAGATGCAGGGACTGTGAGAATGAAGACCTTGTTCCCACTATAGGAGAGGATCTGGTTTGAGACCATCTTAAAAACCTGAACATACACAAGTCCATGGGACCTGATGAAATCCATCTGTGGGTCCTGAAGGAGCTGGCAAATGAAGTTGCAAAGCCACTGTCCATCATATTTAAAAAATCATAGCAGTCAGGTGAAGTTCACAACAACTGCAGAATGGGAAACATAACCCTCATTTTCAAGAAAGGGAAATTGGATGACGCAGGGAATACAGACCAGTCAGTCTCACCTCTGTGCCTGGCAAAATCTTGGAGCTGATTTTCCTGGAAGGCATGCTAAGGCACATGAAAAACAACAAGGTGATTGGTGACAGCCAGCATGGATTCACTAAGGGGAAATCCTGCCTGGCCAATTTGGTGGCCTATGATGGGGCTATGGAACTGATGGACAGGGGTAGGGCAGTTGATGTCATCTACCTGGACTTGTGCAAAGCGTTCAACACTGTCTCACATGACATCCTTGTCTCTAAATTGGAGAGACAACAGTTTGGTAGGTGGACCACTGTGTGGATAAAGAAGTGGCTGGATGGCCACACACAAAGAGTTGTGGTCAACTGCTCAATGTCCAGTTGGAGATCGTAATGAATGCCGCCCCTCAGGAATTGGGTTGGAACTTGTCTTGTTTAACATCTTTGCTGGTGATATGGACAGTGGGATTGAGTGTGTCCTCAGCAATTTTGCTGATGAGATCAAGCTGCATGCCTCAGTGGATATGCTGGAGGGAAGCAATGCCATCCAGAGGGACCTTGGCACACTTGTGAGGTGGGCTGATGCCAACCTCATGAAGTTTAACCATGCCAAGTGCAAGGTCTTACACCTGGGTGGGAGCAATCCCAGTCACGGCTACAGGTTGAGCAAAGAATCAGAGCAGCCCTGCAGAGAAGGACTTGGAGGTCTTGGTCGATGAGAAAATGAACATGAGCTGTCTTCAGTGTGTGCTCACAGCCCAGAAAGCCAAGCGTATCCTGTGCTGCATCAAAAGGAGCATGACCAGTAGGAGGTGATCCTGCCCCTCTACTCTGCTCTCGTGAGACCTCACTTGGAGTACTGTGTGCAGTTCTGGTGTCCTCAACATACGAAGGACATGGAACTGTTAGAACAAGTCCAGAGGAGGGCCACGAGGATGATCAGGGGACTGGAACACCTCCCATATGAAGATAGGCTGAGGAAAGTTGGGGCTGTTCAGCCTGGAGAAGAGAAGGCTGCATGGAGACCTCATAGCAGCCTTCCAGTATCTGAAGGGGCCTATAAGGATGGTGGTGAGGGACTCTTCATTAGGGACTGTAGTGACAGGAGAAGGGGTAATGGGTTCAAACTTAAACAGGGGAAGTTTAGACTTGATATAAGGAAGAAATTCTTTGCTGTTAGGGTCATGAGACACTGGAATGGGTTGCCCAGGGAAGCTGTGAATGCTTCATCCCTGGTAAGGCCAGGTTGGACCATATCCTTGGGTGACATCGTTTAGTGTGAGGTGTCCCTGCTCATGGAGGGGGTTCAAACTAGATGATCTTAAGGTCATTTCCAACCCTAACTGTTCTACAATTCTATGATTCTATGACTTGACTAAGTACTCTGGCTTCAGTTTTTTAAGTGCTTTTTAGAGAAGAAATTGTAATTCCTATCTTCTCCCCCACACAGAAATTCTACACATGCTGGTATGAAAACACACTCTTTCTCCTCCTGCTGAATATTCATGTTCCAAAGAAGCTGATACAGGACAAGACAACATAGAATCATAGAATAGTTAGGGTTGGAAAGGACCTTAATATCACCTAGTTCCAACCCCCCTGCCATGGCAGGGACATTTCCCAGGAACTGTGTTCAAATACACTTTTATGATGCAAGTATTAGAGAATCTAGCCTCCAACAGTCCTAGTAGAAGTAACCACCTTTCTTGGGCATTTGGTCAGAGTTCTAGTTGTCTTCATGGTGTTCTAGGCCTGAAATTGCAACAACATACTAAGAATGGTTATTGGTTAAATCTTGCAGGTGGGACAGGTAAGACACTACAGTGAAAGATGCACTCAGATGCTTAATATTGCCAATCTTTCAGAGTCCTGTGAAACCATAGGAGAACATGTAAGAAACTTCACAGAAAGCCACTGAAGGGCATTGTACAACTAGGGTTGGCAGTTAGGCAACTACCATAGAAATTTGTGGGAATTCTTAAAGAGCCAAGGCCATGTAGTGAGCAATTCTGATACCCTGAGCCTTATTACTGTAAAGTAAGAAGATTCTTGGCAGGCATAAGCAAGGTCAATTTTCTTGTTAGGCCTCTGTAATTTTCCACTGAAAACGTGCAGAGAATGATCTCTGCCAAGGTTGTAGTTTCCCACTGTATTTTTAGAGTAAGGTATTTAATCGCAATTATAACAAGTTATAAACATTAGCTTTGTAAACGGTAGTAACTTCTAGACTAACCAATTAGAGCTCTGCATCCAAGGCTGTTACATAAGAAACCAAAGGGTGTAAGGGTATAAAAAGAGCACTGTATCTGAATAAGCTTTGGCAATCGCTTGATCACATTGATCGTCTCCGTGTTGTCCGTGACTCCTGCGTCAACAAGTGGTGCCCAAACAGGGACCCTCAGATCTGTAACCTTCGCAGAGGGTTTTGAAGTCTGATCAGGAATGAGGGGGCAGGAGCCGGCCGAAATCGGCGCTGCCCCGGCGCTGCGGAAGGCAGCTAGCTGCAAAGTTGGGATCTCGCCCTGATCAGGTGAGCGGCTGGGGAGGAGATGGGGCACTCGCTACCTAAAGATGAACAGGCAGTAGTGAAGTTCCTCCAACATTCTCTCTCTAAGAGAGGACTAGAATATGATAGTGCCGCCTTACAAAGGCTGTTAAAATGGTCCCAAGGACTGTGATCTTCTGCTCACTGTGCAGGCAACGTTTGAAGTTTCTTCATGGGAACGTATAGGACAGGCGCTGTGGGACGAGATCAGTAATAGGAACGTACTCAGAGGTAGAAGCCTCGGAAGGGAGCCTATGCTAAAAAGATTGTTGCTCTGGAGTAAGGAGTTAATTGTAGGAGTCAGTGAAGCTTTTAATCTCGAGACTTGGGAGAAAATTACTAAGGAAGAAGCCTCTGATTTATGGATGTTTTCAGTCCTTCTTAAGGTGAAGGAACAACCTTTAAAGAGACAGACTTAAAGTTAATGTTGAAATGGTTGAAGACACGTCACCCAGAGATTGATGAGTCTATCGTATTTGAGATCTCTTTGTGGAATGAGGCAGGAGTTAAACTGTGGAATGCGGCCACGAAAGACAGTGACACTGTGAAAGGTTGTTAGTCATTTGGAGAACTGTTTTAGAGACATTAAGGTCAAAAATGAGATAATGGAGACTAGCACGCCCCACCTCCTCCTACCCCCACTGGTTGTCACTGCGGCAGCAAAGACTGAGGACAGGGATGAAGAAGACCCTTTCGACCTGGGTCCTGTTGACCCTGACAAGGAGCCTGTGCACGTTCATCAGTTTGCTGTTGCTGCTCCTGAGATTCTGACACCTGATAATTCTGATGCTGACCTGGATAGTCCTTATGACCTGGAGTCTATACATCTGGAAAAGAAGCCTGATTTATATTCCCCAGATTGTCATGACAAATGGGCAGCTCTAAAGGGAGAAGCGAGATGGGTGGGGGATGGGAATGTATTGCACAGTTTCCCATGGTGTGTGTGCTCCCTATCCGAGATGGGAACGTCTCTTGTATGGTCTTATCAGGGGTATCGGGCAGAATGTGTCAGACTGTGGAGTTGGGACCCCATATACAACTCCTTTGGTACAGTCTGTCTGTGATACTCATGTACTAGAAGTTGGTAAATATATGTCCATGTTTCTATCTACACTTGGAAACATTTATAGATATGGCTGACCACCTTCTTCCAACATAGGCTGGCCACCTGTGTTGGAATGAGTGTGCATTTTGGTCAGTATAAAAGCCCAAGCCTCATGCGATGTGAGGGAGGCAGAGCCTCTGTGGGGACGCCCACTAAGGTTGAGCCTTGCAACCTTGCACTGTAATAATGCTTCTTGGAGCTGGTTTCCTGATAGTCTTTACAGGGTCCTTGTGCCACACTCTGCATGTGGGACCATGTAGTGGGAGAAATGATTGTCTGGATTTTGTGTTTCAAATATTGCAGTTGTGTGGAGTGTGTTTGTGGGATCCCATATGCATGTGTATGTGTGTGATGAAGGCAGAGAGTGTTCTGTATATTTTTTGTTGTCAGGTTCATGTAAAAGTTTTTAATGGGTAGCAGTTTAACATTTCAAGCAAGAAAGGGTTAATGCAAAAGTGTGGCAGGAATTTATGGTTGCTGCTGCTGCCTAGCAGGCAGGCATTTATAGCTACTGCCGAGCAGGCCAGTGTTTGTAGCCGCTTAAAGCAGGGTGAGCGACTTCTGAAAATAGTTTGGTACCCATGTTCAGATGAAGCTGCCCTCCAATTCAGCTCCCAGTGCCCCCCCCGGTGGGATGGCCGGGATGTACACTGGAGCCGAGGAGTTTGAAAAAGAAAAGTATTGGGGCAGTTTGTAACCTGGGCATAAATCCAAGGCTTGGAGGAGCAGTTCAGTTGAAACGAGAACTGCTAACAGAAAAAGCTGTAAAGGGTATCTGGATCACTCAAAAACAAGAAAGGGGATTTGTGGGAATTATTGAAGAGCCAGGGCCATGTAGTGAGCAATTCTGATACCCTGAGCCTTATTACTGTAAAGTAAGAAGATTCTTGGCAGGCATAAGCAAGGTCAATTTTCTTGTTAGGCCTCTGTAATTTTCCACTGAAAACGTGCAGAGAATGATCTCTGCCAAGGTTGTAGTTTCCCACTGTATTTTTAGAGTAAGGTATTTAATCGCAATTATAACAAGTTATAAACATTAGCTTTGTAAACGGTAGTAACCTCTAGACTAACCATTTAGAGCTCAGTATCCAAAGCTGTTACATAAGAAACCAAAGGGTGTAAGGGTATAAAAAGAGCACTGTATCTGAATAAGCTTTGGCAATCGCTTGATCACATTGATCGTCTCCGTGTTGTCCGTGACTCCTGCATCAACAGAAATGGACATATTTGTGTCTTTATATGTTAGGCTGATGGATTATTGTTAGAGGAAAACCTTAAGGAAGAGCAATATCTTTTTCACCTTTCACCCTGCAGAAGGGGCGTGCTCTCAAGAGTATGAGTGAGTGCATCTGGAGGACACAAAGGAAGCCTACACCATGATAAATGAGAGTGAATATAGGGCCCTTGGTATCCAATACTATTGTGAACACAAAGACTTGACACTAGGTCCCAAACATAATGAAGAAAAAACATGCCATTTTTCAACATGTGACAAAGCATACAAACCCTTCGAGTTGTTCAAAATGCACACAGAGACACATATATCGCTTAAACCCATATGAAGCTTTGTAACTGTGTAAATATTCAGAAAAGTCTCTGCTAATACGCTAAGGAAGATAGTAAACGCATCATTATTAACTTCTTCCTTGCTGCCTAACATATAAGGCAACTGCATCATCATTTACCTAGGAATCTCCTTTAAAGTAATGCAGAAGTAACGCTGACAAATGCTGCCATCATGTAATTCATATAATGAATTTCAACAAGGATGAGATTCTGAGTATGGTTTTGATTTCCTTAGAGCTGGGGTAGATTAAGAATAAATCATAGAAATTATTGCAGATTTAACCCTTATATAACTGAGACAGAAGCATGACATCTATTTTGTGGACTATTTTAGAACAAACCAGCTAAAAATTAGAAATTCCATCAAAGCTTGACCAAGAGCCATAAAAACCCTTGTAGATCAGGTGCTAAGGGTCTTACAAGCTGCTTTAGAAATAATAAAAGTACAAATTGCCACCTGGAATTAGAACTACAATAGGTCTTTTTAGTTATGGCTTTTCATTTGGTCTACTCGGCCATAAAGGATGTTCTGAATTAAACTTTTAGGGCAGGCTTCTACTCTCAGGGAAAAGCAGGGCATCGTCTCTTTTCTAGACCCAGCTCTGCTGTAATAGTTTGTGGATGCATCTGAGCTGAACAACTGTCATTCTTTTCCTTTCTCTGTGGATCAGTTTCCTCCCTAACTGCATTTTTGTCCATTTGGCTGGATGTGGAAGCAAGTACATGTTTCTGTAAGAGCAACCCAGTAAATGTTCAATAAAATAAGCTCAAGGCTCCTTCCGTTGTAAAGACAGGACAAAAAAGGCCACAAACACTCTAACTCTGTCCTAAACTGAGAACCACAAACACGGATAGCACTCATAAAATCTGTTGAAGATTATCACTGTTTGTAGTTGTGATTTCATACACAGCAAAGGATGGTGAAGTGGCTTACCCATTTCAACAAATGAGCAGTAGGTAATAGATTTAGAGTGACTTTTTTCTCCAAAAATAACACTAGAATGCAGCCTGGGAGATCTTTACGACAAGTCTTGTTGCCTAGGTTTACTTTCTTTTCTAGAAGCCTATTCCCACTCTCTTTACTTAGGTGACTTTAACAACTATTTCTTACTTAAGATGACACTGTCCAAGCATATGGAGTGGAGATGCCCATTACAAGGCAGAGGTGGCTTCAGAGGGAGATAAACAGAGAGGAAAGATGATGGGGAATATGTGGTACCTGTATGATGTGGTGCTGGTCTGCAGTCCTTTCAGAAGTGGTGCAGAGGCAAGGCTGTAAGACTTCCAGTGCGGAATATAGAAATTTACAGTGGCCAGACTGAAAAGATGCTAAGGGACTGTGATTTCCTTTTTCTTTTTACTTCTTTTTTTCTCCCTAAAATATACTGTAAAAAATAGATCCTTCTATCTTTTTGCTAGGAGGGAAAGAATAGCTGGATGGTAACTGTAGTGTCTGTGATGGTTATATCCCAAGGCAACAGTTCAAAATAAAACACAGACTCTCATATTTAGTCAATTGATATATGAATTTGAATTCTGTTCTGTGGACAAGTTCTTAATCATGCAGGGACAAAGGAGCCCTGATTAGGTGAATGTGGAGAGGCATTTCTCTTTAAAATGCAAAGGATTTTTTAACTTCTATATTGCAAATTGTCTGTTACTGTGAATAAGCAACCAGACAGCAAAGTTAAGAAGTGTCTGGATAAAACAGAAATATGACATGAAAAATATATATAAATCAGAAGAAAGGACAAGGAGGATGTAAAGAATAAAACAAAATTGGTGACAGCTGACTGGAGCACAGATTCCTGAGCTAGTGACCATGCAAGTAATAAGTATAAAGGACAGATTAGCTGAATATGGCTATTTCTCCTACTTACCAGACTGGTTTATACAGAACCAGCCAAGCGTCTTTTACCCACAGCCAAGCTTCTCAGATACTCCATTTACAAATGCTAGAGAACTGACTGTAGCAACCAAATGCTAAAAGACATGCAAGAAAATGTATTAGTAGTATGCATGATAACCTCTGGGAATTACTTATGCCCAGTCTTTTCAATAAATCAATTCAAGCAAGCACCTGGGTTGTGAAATGTCCATTTAAAGATCTCAGATAAATGTAATTCCATCAAAAAAAAGAGAACAAAACAAAACTCACAAATCTGGAAGATGTGTATATGTTTCAGTAATCAAAATGGAAAAAATAAATGCAGGTGCAAGCACTGAAAAACTATAATTTTATTTACTATTTTCTCCCCCAAATCCATGTTCTGAAAAACAATGTGATCTTCAGGAGCAGAAAAAATATCTGAAATGCTGTACTTATCATAACACTTCCACAACTACCATTATATTGAACAAGCCTCTAAGCTTCAAGTCTCTATATACCTATAATAACCAAACCGTTTAAGGACATTGTCATAACTTTCCATGACATTGTGAAGAATTTGGAAAATACTGGTGACCACATGCATCAACATTGATATACTTACAAATTATCCCCTTGAATATTGGATCAACTTCCTTACTCTTGTATGTGAAAAAAGAGAAAAAAAATAAACATACCTAAAGCATAACATTTTCCCTCAGGGAGGCTGTATTTTTTGGATAAAAAATCAAATTGATGAGGAACTTCTAGAAGAAATTATTATTTCCATAAACAGACTTACAATTTCACTCAGATAGAAAACCTCAAGATGATTATTTTTCTGTGGTTGTAGCAAGCATTGAGCCTGCTAAAAAATAATAATTCAAAAACTTTTGCTAAAAAACCTGATAAATTATTTCTAATTTACCAGTAGTTTGAGAAAAAGTTATGAGCATACAGTAGAAAGTATTTGGTATAGAATTCCTCTCCTTTCTCTGTTTTCTCTAAAACAGTAACAATTATTCTGAGAGCGTAATTCAAAAATGAGCTACAGAAAGCCTACTATAATGACAGATTTTGGGATATAGAATAATTTTAGGTATTGTTCTGGACTCTGCCTCCGCCTCCCACCTCAGACTAGAGTATTTTAGCAATCAGCACTCACTGTTAACAAAATTGGCATCAATGGAAACACCAAATAATGGTATTGAGCAAAAAGTATACCCATTCTGTCACTCACAAGACTAACCTGAGCTCAGATACTCATGTGTGACAGGTCTTTCATTGACAGCCAGTTTTCATCCTAAGTGGTCATGCTGAAAAGCCATGAGATCAAGAAATGTCAAAACTAAGTAGTTTGGGGTTCTCCTTTATAAATCTCAGAATACATCTGAAAGCTTGTTGTGCTTAAAACCAGAAACCAACTTTGTTAGTAAGGCAAGTAAGATATGAAATAATGCCTGCACTTTTCACTGTCCAGAAGTGTGCTTCAAGATCTTTTATACCTTGGGGTAAATAAAGTGGTTATCTATAGCTCTGTTCTCAACTACCTCTTTTCACTCACTGAGGCTTATCATATTCATGAGGTATACATGAGGCTGTTTGGATTTCTCTTATCCCTTTAACAATGCTCTACCTTTCAGTTTCCTTTTTTTTCCAGGTGTTCTCAAATTCATTTTTTTAACATCTGCTGCAAGAACTTGTGTAGCTATTAATAGATATAGTTGATCTGTTGTTTGAAATTATTAGGGTTTTTGCACAAGTACAATAAATACAAACTGTCTGAGTGTAATTTATAGTCTTGTAAAGGAAAAAAGGGTAAGCATATCCTATAATGAGAAAAAACATTACAACTTACAACTGTATGAGCAGTGTGAAGGGAAAGTGGAATTGTACCATTCATCTTGCTCATCTTGCCAGAGGGAGCAAACACCAACAGATCACTAGAATAGTGGGTTTTGAAACTATCTTTGAACGTGCCCTTCTTTACCTTAGATACTTGCCTACCCCCCATATGAAAATGCCCATAATAAAAAAAATGCCCATATGAAAACTGTTAATTGGGAAATCATCGCATAGGCATGCTGACTGTTCTATTGTAGCTGTGAGAAGGTGGTGAGCAAAGAGAGCTGGGGTATTGAGCAGCATATAGCAAGAAACTTCTAACCAGGGAATAGACAGCCAGGGCGCCTGTTTCTGAGACTCGCTCTTACAGCATTTACCGTTGTCACTTGCCCACCAGGAGGAGTCAATGCATTGGCTTACTCCAGGACCCTGTCTATAGGTGTTATCCCTCAATCTTTATTCCTGCCCAGCCACATCAGAACATTTAGACAAAAACATACTCAAGTGACATTTTCTCACGTCATGAAATGTTTCAGTAAGCAGGTCTCTTCAATAAAGGCTTGCAAGTGGCAGTGAGGCTGGCAATAGTCACAAAGAGAAACTCTAAGAATGGTATGGAAATACCTCATCACTCTGAATTTTCACTATGAAATTCAGACCAGCTCCAGATTTTAAAATAACAGAGCTGCAGTCATCTGGAGTGAGACTAGTAGAGACAAATGAGTCAGAGACTCAAAGAGGAAAATGTGAAGAGGGTGCCACAGAGAAAGGAAAACAAGACTATTTGGAGAGCTTTGTTTTTGAAACATCTTTGGAGGGCCACAAAAAAGACAACTGGGGAAGAACGGGAATGGCTCAGGTCCTTAAACATTGCTTTTAAGGGCTTTAAGCCTCTTAAGCATCTAGGAACCTAAGAGAAGAGAGAGCACAAATCAAGCACCAAAAACACTTCAGAGCAGGAGCATTTTTATTGTCATTGTTATTAATGCTAACCATTCAGAAAAGAAGAAAAAAACTGTTACAGTGATTTAAAGCTAGTTCAGCCCAATTATTCCTGCCTGTCCCCACCCCCAGTGCTGCAAAAGGGAAAGGATTTATTGGATAGACCCTCCAAGCTCTCTTTCTGCTTCACATACAGCTTAACCTTTACTGGGAATAGAAACAAGGTGAGAAGGGATAAGTGGGTACAGGCACCGAACTTGGCTTGCAGCTGCTCTCTCTGCCTAGGCTGAATGCTCCACATTATGATTCTGGGATATTTTCAATTCTGGGGAAATATCCATGCTTTTCTAAAGAATCTCTTTCCTTCTCCCTCCCCTTTCCACCTCCACCTATCCATTTCTCTGTGATCAGTCAAGGGGAGAAGACAGCATTTTGAACACAAGAATGGAAGGAAAAAGAAAAAGCAGGCAGGAGAATCTCTAAGTGCTGCTCCCCACTCCTAGAATTCTTTATTTTATTCTACCTTAAGTGAAAGCTAAGCTTTTGTGAGACTAGAGCTTATGGACTGTTTCCTTTAATTAAAGGTAAACTTCACCTTGCTTATGTGTAAAGACCTATTACACAGAAAACAGAAAAACTGACTCAAAACATGAGCAGAATTGCACAAGAACCTTAAAAATACCAATATGTGAGTTGGGAGAAAAGGAAAATCTTCAATTTGAGAGAAAAAAAAAATAGACACTTGCATGATGCAGGGCAACTACAGCACCATTAGCATAGCAGCAAGGAAGATTGCAGGAGTGAAACATGATGCTGATCATTTCAGCTGGTTGTGAATATTTGAGATTGACCTGCAACATACAAAAGTTTCAGGCAATCTTTGTGGAAATTAGGAGAGCTCAGCACCTTGCAGGTTCATGCTTATTTGTATGAGTTTGTAAGGGAAACATGAGATTTTGTGTCTATAGATTTGCTTGTAGATGTTTTTATTTTCTTTGTATTTTATACTTCCATCTTTTTGATGCCCTTGGTTCAATCAATGATGAAGATTAAAAATTCCAAGATGGGAAATCTAAATTTATAATTCATGTTCATTAAAAGACTAATGACACAACATCACTCTGTATGATATTCAGTGGAAGAAGTTAAAAAGGAATATGTAAAGAAGTGTTTAATTTCTCTAGTGCTGTATAAATATTACTACAACACTGCTCATGTTTTCCAACCCTTAACTCCCTTTCTCCCCATAATTCTATTCTTGGATGACTGTAATACAGTAATTTTCAAATATAGCAAATTATATCACAGTTTTTGAAACATGAAATAGTCCAAATGAGACTCAGAATCCAAGGCAAACTGTCACTGAGGTCATATAGACCTATTCAGCTGTGGATAAAACCCATAAGAGAGATCAGTATATAATTTCCATTCATAGTGTACCCTAAGGAAAGTATCCAAATCCACAGATGAAAAATGTTAAATGTCTTCACCTTTAGAGCTATTTATTTCCATGTTTTTTTAACCCGTGTTTTTAACTCGTATTTCCACAAAATGTCTCTAGCTTCATCTATTCAGTCTCAGAGGCCACTGATTCCTGTTTCCACCAGTTCTTGAGCTGTTCTTGAGAAGCATTATAGACAGTAGGAAAGCAGGGAGGCATTAACTTTGTTCATCAAGCCAGATCTCTTAGGTTCACACAATTCTGGACAGACATGATTCTGATGTTCATGACAGATGCTTTTGAAGAATGTGTCATTGCAGGCTCTCCATACATTGTTCCTCCCTTCCTGTCACACTGAGTACTCTCTGAAGAGCTCTTAGAGTATTTGTTCTGCACAACACTTAATAGCATTCCCAGACAGCCTTTACAGAGCTACAGCTACAGGCCACCCATCTTGTTTCAAGTGCTTTAACAATCCCTCAAGATTTTGGTTTCAGAAGTTTTGAACCCATTCATTAAAGGTCACTATGTTTTTCACTAAAGAATTGTACCAAGAAGGATGTGAATATTTTGATTTTTTTTTTTTTCTGCCAGCAACTGCTAGAACAGTGCCATTGTAAAAGCAGGCTGAACGCTGCCAACTAGAAATGATCAAGAAAAAAAATTCAATATGACAGTGGAAAGAGGGGAAGGGTGAACACACCTGATTTGTGGTATAGAGCTGTCAGCAAAGCACTGCCAGTAAACAGATGTCCTTCTTCTAAAGGGTTTTCAAATTTTGAAGATTATGCAGACAGAAATATGGGGAAAAGTGCTCCTAGCTAGTTTCAGAAAGTTCAGTCAAATGGATGAACAGATCACTGGGATGCTCCAGCTATTATGCAGCAGTCTGGTACACACAATCAGGGAAAAAAACAGCTTTCTTGCCAGTGGCTGAATTCAGCATAAAAAATATGTCCAGATCTTTAACTTAGGATATTTCCAGCTTTGGAGTTTTAGATTAATGATGTTGAATCATTGAAATTGCACCTACTTTACACCTTATAAATCTATTTTTTTTTTATTATTTTTCATTCTAAATCTGGAAAATATAGTTTCTGGAAAGAAATTGTACTTTTTTTGTCATTCCTTTCTATATCACATGATAGAAGTGAAAAAATGCAGTAATTTTAGCCTTTTGAAGAACGGGTAAGTGTGCAATTTATGCTTATTTGATATGAATCACTTGTAAAACCAGGGGACTAACTGAAGAGTGAGTTATGAACAATCCCAATATGCTGTTTGGTTTGCTCTTTGTGGTTTGGTTGTTTTTTTTTTTTTTCCTATAGATTACCAGGGTATGGGCTACTTGAACTAGCCCAAAACTACAATAAGGATTGCTCAAATGCCTGACCTAAAGTGGAAGGTAGACACAAAATTACGAGTTACCTTCTTTCTGAACTACATTGCAATGGATTATCACTGAGCTGAAAACCCCAGAATCTGGTGGAAACTGTGGAAAGTTTATCTACTTTAGCTTCCAAACTCTTTTTTAATCCATTCTTATCTAAATTGTAGTCCTTAGAAGACCAAATCTACCAGCCAGAAAATTAACAAAACAGGAAATTAACAGAAGATAGCTACTTTGTCTGAATTTTAAACACAAGTTATTCTATGAAATGAAATGGTGCAATCCAAGAAATATTTGTCAGAGATGTTAAGTTCCCTGATTCATGGACTACCAGTCATGTAATACAAGACGGGAGTTTTTAAAATTATGCCAGGCATGGCAGGAATGTTAAAAGTTAAAAATAATTAGGATCAATCAATTTGAAGAGTATTATAATCTAATGTACACACGTACTGGTCAAAGGTCACATCTGTATGTCTATTAGAAATGTCTATATATAGCACATGAATAAATAATTCACCCTGGCCTCAAGAGACTCAAGGATTAGAATCAATTATTACAAAGCTTTGTTGTTGCTGCTGTTCTGCACATAGCAACAAAGATGCCACCCTGCTGGATCTTCAGAATATGTTTTCAGTAAGTCTCCACATCTTTAAAGGTAGTTTAAACCTATTACCTTCAGTGTGCATCATCTTATCACCTGCAGTAAAGTTCTTCAACATTAGCATTTCATGGCCTGCAACAATATGTTGTGTAATAATTTGCAGTGTAGACTATCCCTAGGCTTTCTGTCAGTCAGATCCCCAATGGAAAGTTATTGACATGATCAGAAAAGTTGAAGGAAAAAAAACCCAAACCAATAGACAGATAGGGATGGGGGATATGTCCAGATAACTACATTCTCCTTCTAGAAAGAACACTGATTGAAGAGTAACTAAGCCTAAGAACTGAGTCAAAAGCCAGATAACTGCAATTGTTCTGGATTTCTTTTAAGAAAGCAACATTTCAGATTCTTGTGGAAAGAACATGAGCAAAATGAGGGAAACATTTTCAAACCTGGGGATATGACACATTAGAATTCCAAAGCAGACACTGATCAGTCTTAAGCAATGATATTTCATTTGCAGATCTCATGTAAAATTAATTTTCATAATTCTCTTAGTTCCTGTCTACATATACATTTTTTTTTTCTCATTACATGTTTTATTACCATATTTGAATTCTCCTGTTCTGTGTCTGGGAAGCAAAGATGAGAGATAGATATCTTATTATGACTCAACGAAAAATGCACTCTTGAATCTCAAACTGCTGATCACATGAACTGAGGCAGAGTTCCCTCTAAAATGTTAGCATGGCATAAAAACAGGGAAAAAGAATTAGCTATTCCATTGAATAATCAATTCAAGTGAAATTACTGCTAAAGTTATGTGGGGATGTGATATTAAAGTGCTTCTTATGCAATGAGATTTCCTGTTTAAAGCTCATGATTCAGTTTGACACACTCTTCTAAAAGTATGTTTAGAGGCCACAGACTGAGAGATAATGCCAGCAGCAGCAACCCATTAACTTCATATCAACAAGCCAATTCAGCACAGTCGCTTCTACCAAATACACCTGAGTTCTTCTATTTAAGCATCAGGAAATGTCTGACTGCTTAGCTAGCAAGATCTAACATGATTACAGCCAAAGGAAGTATGGCTTCAGGCTGTTGTCACATTCACTCCAACTCATATTCATAATGTCTTCTGATCTATCTCTAGATTGATGATGTGCGAAGAGGGTAAAAAATATACAGATTCCACTTTTTATGTCAGCTTTATAGCTAAAGAAGAAGAAATAGGATGTGTAAAAAAAATGTATGCCACTGCATCATCGGGGAGAAGGAAGGTAAGAAGCCATGTGTATGCATACCATGTATCTGTTATATGAGTGAGGTGTTTACCTGCAGAGGAGTTTGAATATCTTTTGCAAACCATCCCAGCCCTGTTTCCTAGGACTAGCAATGTGTATCAATGGGTAACCAGACTTCTAAAGAAGGCAAATAAGAGCATGAGTGTAGCTTCTTTTTGTCAAGTCCTCTTATTTTCACTTCACTCTTCGAAGGAGGTACATGAAAATGGAAAAACTTGGCTTAATGATGCTGTTCATACACATTTTCTCTGTGGTAAATCAAACAATTCTGTACCATCTTACTTGAGTTTTGACAAGGTACATCAGACAAAATGAAGAAAAAAATAATTCCTTGAACTTATTCTGTATTATGTATTTACAGCTTCCTACTACCTGACAAAATAAAAAAATTAAAAATAAAAAAGGTCCTATTAGATTTTTTATATCTGAAGACATGTTAACCAAAGTTGTAATACCACTTAGCCAAAGAATGAAACTCTAAAGTTTGGAGACTGGGATAGTCAGAACAGCAGAATTTTCCAAGAAGTTAATTGAATTATCCATGTCTTTCTGAACCTTATTCTAAAATGTCACCAAAATATATGTATACGTGCTTATATGTAGATTCATGTATATATACATGATATTCAGGGTTCAGAAAAGAGGAGCAGGGGGGGAGAGCATACAGTTTGTTATGTTAGAGTTTTCTCCTCATGGTCTTCAGCTAAATCACATGACAAGCAAAAAATACAGGGAGGTAGAGTGACAAAATGACAAATTTACTCATTGTCTGTATTTCAGAGTGCTTAAATTTTATACATGAGTGTCTATCCGCAGTCAAGACTGTAAACCCAGAATGCTTTGGTATTGCTGTCCACAGTGAAATAGTGACAGAGACAAGAAATTTCAAGGCTGCAAGAATAGCTGGACTTGGATATTCCAGGTGAGACACTTCCATTGATAAAACTGCAATTACTACTCACTTTTTTAATCAGCTGAATCTTATGTGATTATTCAAAACTATAAAAGATTGATTTTGAAAGCTTTAGCCCACACATATGTGTAACTGCAGGATATGTTTCTTCTTAGGAAGTTAAAAGAGATATTTATACATCCCACAATGTAAGATGTATAAATAGATCTTAAAATTAGGCACATTCCAGATCATTATATCCGATTGAGAAAATACAGTGACCCCAGGTAGCCTCACAAAGCCCCTGCCAGGAGACTCAAGGCTGGCCATTGAACCACAGAAATTAGCCAAAGCAGTGTAAGCAGAAAGGAAACAGATTTGGATATTGATTCAGCAACTTTCCTTGGCAGCATCTTGCAGCAGGCATTCCTACGTACCCCAAATGGATTTTGAAAGCATCCTCCACAGCTGAATGTAAATGATTCCTCCAGTGTGGCAGCACTTGTTGACACAGAATGGTGCCCATTCAACATTTTGTCAAAAAAGAATAAATTACATTCAGTGCATTTGCCTTAGATCTCCATGGATCTTCTGCTGAGAGCAGTCCTGAGGTCACACTGGAAACACTCTTCAGAGGTTTGATTTCAAGACTGTCTGTCAGTTCCCCTGATTTCTTGAAACTATCTATCTGACCAACATAGACACAGTTGAAACTTTCAGTAAATGAATATGTCCTTTCAGTGACAGAGGGAAAAAGAGCAACTTAACTATTTTCCCAGATATCTGAGAAAAAGAAACGCATTGTTCTATGTCTGGCCTATCTTCAAGATAGTCTTTCCTTGATTAAACTTTTAAAAACACTAAGCAGGGCTCCAGGAGAGAAAAGGTTTCACACCTGAGGGGAAACAGCACATGGTGTATGCCCTGAGAGCCTTTGTAAGCCAGTATTCCTTACATGAAGTACTTATAGATGAAGAAAATTTCTACTAATTTTTCAGCTGTGTAAATGGCTGAAATGTTGGAGTTTTTTTGCTCAAACTTTCAATGAAGTAGATTCTCTTTTTTCATGCAGTGGAAGGCTGCCTATTCTCTTCAGCATACAGGCTGCTACTGAGGGCAAAGCATAATAGTGATGGGGAAAGAAGACTCTGCTGCTCCATGCAGGAGGTATATTCCTGCCGTTGTCAAGCTGGCAACCTTGCTTTCCAGCACATGGTCTGCTGCCATTCAGAGACTACAGGAGGAGATAGATCATCTGAAGAAGCAGCGACAAATATTTGATTTGGATGATTATCTTGCAGGTGTCTCATCATCACCATGATACTTAGAATTACTAATTATTTCCCTTCCATTTATGTGTAGCTTTCCGTGAATACATATACGATGGCATAGGTAATTAAGATTCTGATCACTGTGACCCTTGATTCCTCTTTCAAAGGGAGCTCAGTAATGGAAAAACCCTGTGCTGGAGAAGAAGAAACACCAGAGCTGAGCCCAACAGAAGTCTTGGTTCATCTGCTTTCCAGTCTCTTCTTTCCCTCTTATGGAGTACTACTTAGGTAACCATAATGAGGCATCTGTCAGGTTTCCTCAGTCCGTTTCAGTGAGGCTAGTGCTCACATGTGGCTAGCCTTATTGACTCCAGAAGCTGGGGACAAACATAAACAAATACATTAATCATGTGCCAGCACATGTATTATTATTTTTTAAAGCTCTTAACAGCATGAAGTATTGCTTAATTGTCTGTATTCCTTGTCTGGACTAGGTGATATCACTCAAACCCTAACCTCTCCCTTCATAAAGGTCAAAGAGAATGCAATTTTGTGTACACGTAATGAAAATAATTTTTCCTCTCAATACTTCCCACCATAACCTACTTTCCTGCTAGGTGACACTAAAAAAAGGGTTAGGTAACTTAAAAAAAAATAACTTAATGGTATTCAAACAGCTTACTATGTTCGATATATTGGATTGATTTTTACACTACAATAATAAGTACATAGTTTTATTTATGGAATGCCTGAGTACAAATGGAGATAGAAAAGCAAACTGTAGCATCTCACCTATTTTTAAAATCAAGTTAATTTTCAAATGACAAAACCAAGTATCACCAAATCAGGGTTTTTCCATTAGAAAAGAAGTGAGGGGTTTTCTGAGGTTTTGGCTAATTCATTGGATGGTGGTTGAGGAGAAAATATTTCACATTGATCAAAATTAAAACATCTTATGACGTTAATTGCATATATTTTCTCGGTAATATTCTGTTCTAGGAAGGTCCTTGATGTTCTGCTGCCTTTACTTCAGGTTAGAACAAAGCTAGTTTTGAGATGTTGGGTAGCTCACACAGGAAGAAGGCTATGATTTTTCATCCACTTCTGAAAATTACATTTGGGGAATGCAGTGCTGTTCAGATTTTTGTGGGCTTCTCTGTTCAAGTTTCACAGGCAGAATTTTTTTACAGACTAGTGACACATTATGTGATTACACCAATATGTATAATTAAATGGTTAAAGTGTAGGCATATTACTACTTTCTAATGTCAGCAGCAGAAGCCTTTTGTCAGGAATTGAAAATGCTTTGCTTCAAGCAATTAGAAAAAAGTACCATACGTGACTCTATATTCAGAATATACACATGCTCCAATCAGGTTATTTGAGAGGTATCAGAGTTGCAAGATAATCTGTGGCTTCCCAGCAACCCATCTAATATCCAAAATTATATGCTTAGGCAATCAGCACATAAAAGTTTGTGTTCATTTTGTCAGATAGCTATGGCATGAATGCACATTACTTAGGAGGCCTAAGCAGAAGAAAAGCTGGAGGTTTCTTTTTTCTAAGTAGACACTAAATGTCTAGTGAGACACGAGGGTTCTTGAGCATGGTCTCCCCTATTCATAGGTTGCATGACCTGTTTCCATCTACTGCTCCTACTGCTGTGAACCTGCAGCTCTTCCTTTGTTGTAGTAGTTGGCACTGCTGTCACAGAATCCCAAGGGTTGGAAGGGACCTCAAAAGATCATCTAGTCCAACCCCCCTGCAAGAGCAGGGTAACCTAGAGTACATCACACAGGAACTTGTCCAGGTGGGCCTTGATTATCTCCAACATACGAGACTCCACAACCCCCCTGGGCAACCTGTTCCAGTGCTCTGTCACTCCTACAGTAAAGAAGTTCTTCCTGATGTTAACGTGGAACCTCCTATGCTCCAGTTTACACCCACTGCCCTTGTCCTACCACTGGATATCACTGAAAAAAGCCTAGCTCCATCATCCTGACACCCACCCTTTACATATTTGTAAACACTGATGGGCTCACCCCTCAGTCTCCTCCAGCTAAAGAGACCCAGCTCCTCAGCATCTCCTCATAAGGGAGATGTTCAACTCCCTTAATCATCTTTGTGGCTCTGCGCTGGACTCTTTCAAGCAATTCCCTGTCCTTCTTGAACTGAGGGACCCAGGAACTGGACGCAATATTCCAGATGCGGCCTCACCAAGGCAGAGTAGAGGGGAAGGAGAACCTCTCTTGACCTACTAACCACAGCCTTTCTAATGCATCCTAGGATGCTATTTGCCTTCTTGGCCACAGGGGCACATTGCTGGCTCATGGTCATCCTCCTATCCACCAGGACCCCCAGGTCCCTTACCCCTTCACTCCTTTCCAGCAGGTCAACCCCCAGCCTCTACTGGTACATGGGGTTGTTCTTCTCCAGATGCAAGACTCTACACTTGCCCCTGTTGAATTTCATCAAGTTTCTCCCTGCCCAACTCTCCAGCCTGTCCAGGTCTCGTTGAATGGCAACACAGCCTTCTGGTGTGTCAGCCACTCCTCCCAGTTTAGTGTCATCGGTGAACTTGCTGAGGGTACACTCAGTTCCCTCATCCAGGTCACTGATGAAAATATTAAACAACACTGGTCCCAGCACCGACCCCTGAGGGACTCCACTAGTCACGGACCTCCAGCTAGATTCTGTGCCACTGACCACAACTCTCTGCCTTCTTCCTTTCAACCAGTTCTTGATCCACCTCACTACCTGATTGTCAAGCCCACACTTCCTTAGCTTATCTATGAGAATGCTGTGGGCGACAGTATCAAATGCCTTACTGAAATCAAGAAAAACCACATCTACCGCTCTACCATCATCCCTCCACCTAGTTACTTCCTCATAGAAGGCTGTAAGGTTGGTCAACATGACTTCCCCTGGTAAAACCATGTTGGCTGTTCTTAATAACCCCCTCATCCTTGATATGCATAGAGATGGAGTCAAGAATAAGTTGTTCCATCACCTTTCCAGGGATGGAGGTAAGGCTGACCGGTCTATAATTACCTGGGTCCTCCTTCTTGCCCTTATTATAGACTGGTGTGACATTTGCTATCTTCCAATCCTCAGGCACCTCTCCCGTTTCCCACGATTTACCAAAGATGATGGAGAGTGGCCTAGCAATGACCTCCGCCAGCTCCCTCAGCACCCGTGGGTGCATTCCATCCGGACCATTGATTTATAGATGTCCAGATTGCATAGCTGATCCCTAACCCAATCCTCATCTACCAAAGCAAACTCCTCCTTTGTCTTGACTCCTTCTGGGTCTATAGGAATCTGAGGCGCCCAGGGAGAGTCTGCAGGAGTAAAGACAGAGGCAAAGAAAGCATTCAGCACCTCTGCCTTCCTTATATCCTCTGTCTCCAGGGCACCCACCTCGTTCAACAGTGGGCCTATATTGCCTCTTGTGTTAGTTTTATTCTCTATGTATTTGAAGAAGCCCTTTCTATTGTCCTTAACCCGACTAGCAAGATTAATTTCCAAGGAGGCCTTAGCTGTCCTAATTACCTCCCTACATCCTCTAACAACTGTCCTATATTCCTCCCAAGTGGCCAGCCCCTCTTTCCATAATCCATAAATTCTCCTTTTCCACATGAGTTTGCCCAGCAGCTCCTTGTTTAACCATGCTGGTCTCCTAAATCCCTTACTTGATTTCCTACCTATTGGGACACTGATCCTGAGCTTGGAAGAAGTGGTCCTTGAATGCTGACCAACTATCATGAGCCCCTTTACCATCTAGTATCCTTTCCCATGGGACTTCCCTTAGCAGTTGACTGAACAGGCCAGAGTTGGCCCTTTGGAAATCCAGAACTGTGGCCTGGCTAAGTATTCTATTCCTCCCACACAGGATCCTAAACTCCACCATCTCATGGTCACTGCAGCCAAGGCTGCCATTGACCATCACCACTTCAACCAGACCCTCCTTGTTGGTGAGTACTAAATCTAGCAGCGCTCCTCTCCTAGTTGGTTTGTCCACCATTTGCATTAAGAAGTTATCATCAATGCACTGGAGGAACCTCCTAGACTGTGAATGATTGGCTGTGTGAGTCTTCCAGCAAATATCAGGGTAGTTAAAATCCCCCATGAGGACTAAGTCATGTAGACACGAGGCTACTTCCAGTTGCCTGTAGAAAGCCTCATCAACTTCTTCATCCTGATCAGGAGGTCTATAATAGACCCCCACAACTGTATCACCCATACCAGTCTGTCCCTTAATTTGTACTCACAGACATTCCACTTGCTCCTCATCTGCCCATGGACAGAACTCAATACATTCTAGTCGCTCTCTCACATAAAGAGCAACTCCATCACCTCTCTTTGCTGACCTATCTTTCCTAAAAAGGACATAGCCATCCATGAGCACATTCCAGTCATGCGAGCTGTCCCACCATGTCTCTGTAATTGCCACCAGATCACAACCTTTAGACCGCACATAGACTTCTAACTCCTCCTGTTTATTCCCCATGCTGCATGCGTTGGTGTACAGGCATTTCAGGGAGAGAGCAGAGCACGCTGATGGCACCCTCGGGAGGCAGGAGCCTTCTGGTCCTTCATTAATACTAGAGCAATGCTCCACTATTTCAGCTACGACCCCCCTCGCACTTTGAATCTAACCTGAAGCTCTGTGAGTTAGCTCTGTTAACTCTTGCCCTAGTACTCTTTTTCCCTTGCTGGACAGGGTCTAAACAACTAACCTTTCCCACAGATAAAACAATAGATTGATAGTCCTCCCTAGTCCTCCACCCTTCAAGCCCTAGCATGTTTGTCTTGGGCTTGTCCCTTACAGGCCCAGTTAAATCCCCTCTCCCCTTCATATCTAGTTTAAAGCCCTGTCAATAAGCCCTGCTAACTCCTGCCCCCAAAAACCTTTTCCCCCTCTGGGACTGGTGTATCCCACCTGCCACGAGCAAACCAGATGTCTCATGTAGCAGACCATGATTGAAAAACCCAAAACCCTGCCTTTGGCACCAGTCACGTAGCCATACATTAATCTGCAGACTCTTCCTCTTTATCTCTTCACCCTTGCTTGTAACAGGTATAGAGGCAAACACCACCTGTGCTCCAGACCCTTTAACCAGCTGTCCCACGGCCCTGAAGTCTCTCTTCATTGTCCTTGCCCTCCTTGTAATAATTTCATCAGTGCCAACCTGAAAAACCAGCAGAGGATAGTAGTCAGAGGGCTGCACCAGATCAGAGAGTTTCTTTTTAACATCTCTAATCTGAGCCCCAGGTAGGCAGCAGACTTCCCTGTGGATGGATCTGGTTGACACATGGGCCCTTCTGTTCCCCTCAGAAGGGAGTCACCCACCACAATTACTCTTCTTTTCTTCTTGGCTGGGGAAGTTCTAAGGCATGGGGGTGAGTGACAAGCCCTAGGTGACTCACTAGATAGATTTACCTCTCCATCTCCATTTACCTGGCCTTGCAGTTCCAAGACCTCATACCTGTTATTCAAGGGCACCTGGGAGGGAGGAAGGGATTGCAAAATGCATTTACTACCCTTGTGCTACAGCTCTTGCTGTGAGAGCGAGAATGTTGGCCAGGTGCAGGAGGCAGAGCAGCAAGTCTGAACTGAAACTGGGTGGTGGAAAGGGAGGGAAATGGAAAAAAAGGACATTTCTTCCTGCAACAGAGGACAGGGAAAACCTAGTTTAGCTACAGAGAATTGCCTCAGAAAAAGGGACCAAGAACACATGTTATTGAGCATCCCTGGGACTCAGCCTCCAACCTCCGTTTCTCAGGCTGGATCTCTGATCAAAGATATTGGGGCCTGGAGGGAAGTGGCAATATTATAGCTGGGAAATGTGGACTTAATGAGATAACTTGAAGTCACTCTGCTGTAAAAAAAAAAAAAAAAAAAAAAATCTTCAGTTTAACTTTCTACTCATAGTATGATATGTAGCTACTTCTGAAGCCTTGCAAATTTAGCAGCAGCTGCTAGAAACAGTTTAATTTGATGCTAAACAGGAATAATAAGTCTTGCCAGTTGCATAGTTAAAAGGCAGCCAATTTCTTTTTTAAGCATGTTTTCAGATGCAACCTTGGTCCATGAGATCTGGCTTGAAAGACCACCCAGGATGAAAGCGTATTTGTTGACTGAGTCACCAAAGGCAATCAATAATGGAAGTCAGTAACAAGAAAGAAATAGCATAATACTATTTCAAATAATGACATATAGCTTTAAAAACAAGAAGGTGGACATGAGTCAGACTGAATTTCATTATTTTAATAATGGAAATGCCCTTTTGGCTAGGAGAATACTCTTCCTAGACAGTAAAGTATTAGATACTGGAAGGCAGACGTTTTAAGACTCCATAATGCAAAGTGACTGCTATTAATTAATAAATTTTATCACTTTTTGATTGAATTAAAACTGTACAAATACTTGCATACCAATACTCAGAAATATCTTCTTGCACCTTGTTTAAGCAGTAGGCAGATTGGAGCACAGTAGGAGTTTGCAGAGGCAGGTCCTCATTTTTGGCAGCGACAGTTTCTGGTATCTTGATCCCTTTCTACCTGCTGCTAGGCCCCAGGCAGTGCTAAATAAAGCTACAACTACTGGAGTCATGGACATTCCCAAGCAGCCCTCACTTTCCTACCAAGAGAGGCCAAAACAGCACTTTCACCATCTGTTGCAGAGAATAAATAACCCAGCACTTCTTCTGCTCACCTCTGCCTCAGATGCAGATGCTTAATTTCCTCCAACACACACCTGGGTGGCCCCAGCTATGCACAGTACTCCTGGGGCTGCCCAGACACAGCAAGCAGACCTTGACCAAATATGATCCCCTCTAAGGATCAACTCATATATCAAGGGATGAGTGAGACAGAATCCCATGGCCCTGGCTGTTCAGGTTTTACAGCAGGTTTGTTTTTTTTCGGCTGTGCTCTTGCTCTAGGAAGGCAGCTGCTTGTCTCAAGTACAATCTAAGCAATCAATCTTCTGTTTCATTTCCCCCAGCCTAGCTGAGAAATCTCTCAGAATTGCTTTTCTCGAGTCTCCAACTAACAAGGTGGTAATATATACTTATGTATTAACACCCTCCCCCTCCCCCTATGTATTCTATATTACATGTATCTCCCACATGGGAGGTAAAACACAGGTGGCAAGACACTGAATGCAATGTCTTAGTGCAGCTGCTCAGAGAGACCTGTCGGGCTCACACAGGTTTATCTATCAGAACTGCAATTCTTCACTCTCTAAGAAGTGCCTGAATGTTTCAATTAAATATAGAATCATAGAATCATAGAATAGTTAGGATTGGAAAGGACCTCAAGATCATCTAGTTCCAACCCCCCTGCCATGGGCAGGGACACCTCACATTAAACCATATCACCCAAGGCTTCATCCAACCTGGTCTTGAACACGGCCACGGATGGAGCATTCACTAACCTCCCTGGGCAACACATTCCAGTACCTCACCACCCTAACAGTAAAGAATTTCTTCCTTATATCCAGTCTAAACCTCTGCTGTTTAAGTTTCAACCCATTACCCCTTGTCCTATCACTACAGTCCCTAATGAATAGTCCCTCCCCAGCATCCCTGTAGGCCCCCTTTCAGATACTGGAATGCTGCTATTAGGTCTCCACGCAGCCTTCTCTTCTCCAGGCTGAACAGCCCCAACTTTCTCAGCCTGTCTTCATATGGGAGGTGCTCCAGTCCCCTGATCATATTCATAGGCCCTCCTCTGGACTTGTTCTAACAGTACCATGTCCTTTCTATGTTGAGGACACCAGAACTGCACATAATGCTCCAAGTGAGGTCTCACAAGAGCAGAGTAGAGGGGCAGGATCACCTCCTTTGATCTGTTGGTCATGCTCCTTTTGATGCAGCACAGAATACGGTTGGCTTTCTGGGCTGTGAGTGCACACTTAATCCAACTCGTGTTCATTTTCTCATTGACTAACACCCCCAAGTCCTTCTCCGCAGGACTACCATGAATTTCCTTTTTGCCCAACCTGTAGCTGTGCCTGGGATTGCACCCACCCAGGTGTAGGACATATATATAAACTAAAAGATTTTATTTCTACCTCAGCATCTCCAGTGGTAAATATCATCTTACTTCATATATTGAACTGAACATTCACTGGACTTAAGAGTGAAAAGCGAGAGATACTAAATAAAAAAAAAAAAAAAAGGGACACCAGGAATTAAAACACATTGGCATGCAAACTAAAATAAGTCAGTTAGAACATAGAGCCAGAAAAAAAATCCTTTACTGAGGCAACAGGTAAAAATAATTAAAGATTAAAATTTGTTGAAAAGTAAAAATTTGAGATATATCAGAAAAAGCAAAATCTAAATTTTGAATGTTCTCTATTTTCAGTGCTCAAAACGTTTGACTAAGTTAAGAATTACATGAAAGTTTACATTTGTAGAAATTTTGCTAGCCAATAATATTTACATGTAATTTGTCGATATAATTTTAATAAACTAGGAAAACTCATATATGAGTTTTTCAGAAAGTTTATACCATAACAGAAACTGATTCACAAACGTTTTCAGAGCCTGTAAATTTGGCCACCATATTTTCTTGTGAGAGAAACAAATTTCAAATAGAAGATGCTGAAGAACAAAATAGAATCAGGGAAACACCTCTGTGTAATGGCAGAATGAGATTATTTAGTTCATGGAGGATGAAGTCAGAGGCACATAGAACAAGTCTGAGGAAGTAAATTGTCAGCTCTGATTTATTCTTCCAAAGAGCATGAGAAGAGGTGGAAACTGAAGGCAACTAAATTTCAGAAAGACCCTCAGTCTATAATTAATTGTGGAATCCATCACTACAACAGCTCATTGAGGTCTTGAACTTGGCCACTTACGTGGTTAATAAGCCTAGCCAGAAGCTGTATGGAGTATAAATGTATTCTTATTAAGACGTAAATTTCAGTACAAGTGCATGCTTTTCACTTTTTATAGATTATTGCCAAAGAGAGTACAGGATTTCCTGCAATAATGGAAATAAAGGTGTTCTGAACTTCAACGAAAATACAGTTTTTTCCTTTCATATATTTTATTTGTGTGAGATCTAAATAAAATTACCTTCTGACCTGAAGGAAGACATTTCACATGTCTTTTCAGACATTTTTAATAAAGCAATGCAATTAAATGAAAGGAGGGAGTCAGATACTTTTCCTGCAAAACCATGCAGAGGAGGAGAAAACACTGATAGTAGTATTTTTCGCTGAACAAGTTATTCTGGCAGCCATATAAGGAAATAAGAGTGGAGAAGGTCCTATTGGTTAAAACGCATTTGGTAATTCTGCCTGTCTGCCTGTATGAGATGGTGCAGCTCCTGTTTCCCACAAGGAGCTATGCTGCCTTTGCAGGGGTTTCTAATTAGGAGCTACCAGTCTCTTCCACCTCCTTTAAATCTGTTACTTCTGGACCTGCATAGCAACTCCCATATCCAAGTCCCAGTTAATTTTACTGTTGTAGCCCAATGTGTTCTCTTAGAGGCAAATGACAGCTTTAGTTGAGGGTCATGGAGAGAGAAAAGACCAGGGGCAATGGAATTGATGAGCAGCGAGTGCATGCCCATGGACAGTGGGGTTAGACAGTGTTACTGCTTTCCCCTCCCTCCCTGTATTTGGGTATAGTGCAAATAATGTTCTCTTGGACCACAGAATAGGGCTTGTGAACAGCCAGCATCAGCAGGAGAAGGTGAACATCCTTAGTGAACAGAAGTGGAGAGACAAGCCTGCAAGGTTTTCCAATTTGTTTAGTGTAAATTTAAGCTAAGAGCCCAAGACTTCTGGTGTCTAGTTTTTCAATTTAATGAGATAGGCAGTCCTGTCCAGCTTTGTTTTGCTTTTCTGGATGCATCTGGAGGGACAGTGAACATATCCAGGATGTCATCAGCAGTCACACCCGGCAACTACTTGGTTGGCAGAAGGCAACTGATATCTCTAACCCAGGCCTATCCTCTCTGTGCCACACATGTGCCAGATGCAGCAGTGCTGTGGTGGTGAGGAAGAGTGCTCAGTGGGGCTGCCACAGGAGATTTTAGGAACCATGTCATTCCTAGCAGATATTTGGCAGGACTGCATGCTTCTTTTGACCTCTGAATGCCAAGCAAATGCTTATTCTCTTAGAGCAGAAGTAATCCTAGAGGGAAGAAGTGTGTGGCCATAATAGGAATACTGATGAGGGAAAGCCCAGCACTGCCCCAAAATGAAGACCAGGGGCAATATAGAGAAGAGCCCTGTCTGAGCATCCAGCACCTAGGACATAGCAGGCATTTGGGCTCTGGGCTTGCTTCTCTTGGAGCCACAGCCAAAGGTGGCGGGTAGTGAGGAGAGGCTGTTGGGAGTCCTGGCGAAACAGTGGCAGCCAGGCATCTGCAGACATGCCAGTGTGGGAGCACAGTGGCTGTGGGTACAGCATTAGCAAAAAGCTGAAATCAAAGGAAAAAAACCCCACACAAACTAACAAGCAGAATACCTAATTATAGTTTTCTAATATAAAAGCAGTAGTAAGGGTTGGATCACACAGAGCTTGCAACTGCACACCCCTTCAGTGGCAAGCAATGATGTTTTCCTGGGTTTGTGCTCTCTATATTGTTTTAACAGCAGATGGGAAGGGCAGTGTAAAAGAGTTGGTCTTCCCCTCCCTCTCACTTAATCACCCTCCTCCCTCTGTGGCTGCTGCTGAGAAGTGCAAGAGTTAACAGGGGGGAATTAAAATGAAAAGGGAAAAGGAAAGGGACTGGCATAGCATACAAATCAAAAGCAACTTGTAACACCAAATGACTGTTTGCAAGGTCCAGCCATACTAACAATGGCCTTCCTTCAAGTTCACCTTATAGCAGGGAGAAAAAGAGGTGCCTGTGGTCCCCAGGGAAGGCCAGGCAAAGAGCAGTGGGAGATGAGGATAGTGGCAGAGGAGAGAGAAGCAGGGAGGCAGGTGAAGGCGGGAAGAGCGAAGGGAGGCAAGGGGGAGAGAGTGCAAATCCAAATGTCGATTTGTAGACACAGTGAGGAGAGCCTGCTGGCTGACAGGCTGATTTATTGGATTCTTCCAGTTAATCACTGCCGGCCTGTGGCCAAACGGATCTCCAGCAAAACTGAAAGGCAGCCGGGGGAAACAGGCTTATAAGCATAAAGCCGCATAATGGTGTTCAATGAAGTGTGAGACTTTTAGTTCAGTCTCAGTGAGCTGGCCACATCGCTGGAATGTCAAAGAGGGATTGTGGGTGGAAAAATTATGGATTTAAACTGCTAGCTGTAAATGAGGTCAATATGTCTGGTTCATAAACAGTCCGAGCCTATTCCAAGAATGCAGTGAGGGGGAAAATTAGCGTGTAGCCAACACTGTAGACAAACCTCATTGAGATATAATTGCAGCTATAAATACACGTGAAAAGCTTACCGAGTGCAATAAAATACAGACATGTTTTTTTATCTCTCCCCCCCATATTTCCTTCTTTCAGTCTATGCATTTGTTAAGTGTTGTGCATCTATAATATTTTCACTCCCTCCTCTCTCTTCTTTTCCTTCTGACACCCAGTGTTGAAATTAATTGAGTGTTCTTGATCTTCCATTCCATTTTATTCAGGCAAGATTGGAAAAAATCAAAAAAGCACATCTAAAGCATTTTCTTCCCTTTTGCTTTTTATTTGAATCAGGTTGAAATGTGTAAAAAAAAAAAAACCACCAAAAAAGAGGCATTGCGACTTTTTTATATCTTAAAAAATGCAGCAAATGTCTTTTTAAACTAATACATCTGTTAGATCATTTGAATCTCAATTTAATGAGGTGACATCAAAGGCAAGTATTGGATCCTATGGAGAGTCTCTTTCACAAGGTATCTGGTCTTTGCTCATGAAACATTGACTTTAAATTAATGTGATGTTCCAGATCTTTTTTTTTTCCTGTGGGTCTTTTATTACTGTATGGGGGGGAGGGGAGGGGAAGTAGTACCAAAGGGTGAGAGGACAGACACTGAGCAATATGCCTTACTCAGTTTAAAAAACTGATACAGTAATAAATTGAAGTCTAATGGCTATGGTCAGACTGTTTTTTCCCCTAAGCCAATTGATTTAAATGGCAGTAATTTGGCTAGCAAGGCTAGTCCTGTTTAAATTAAACCCATTAATATAATAGCACCAGTCTTGAATGAAATCCATCTGTAACAGAGCCTATACCAGTCAGTGGTTTAATAACTGTCCAGGGATGTCCTGAAAAACACCCACATCCGTACAAACAGGAGTAAGAGATTGAACCAGGATCCAGAAAACCTCCTGTTTCACTAGGGAAAAGGAAGAAGGAGAAACACTGTCAAAGAAAGGTGTAAATTAACATTTATTTTCTTCTTAGCAGGACACATGTAAGAAGGAGAGGTCAGTTGTAAACAGGGAGGGAAAAGTCACAAACCTTTATTCTTCCTCTAGAAACACAATATATATCATCTTTCTCTTGTCTTTATATATACATTTTCACAAACTCCTGACTCCCCCAACTCCTTTTCCTCACCTTGCCTTGGCTTAAATTTGTTTGCCTGATTATCTGTACACATGTTGGCTGACATAAAAAGTCTTTTCAGAAAACGTTATATGGAGCATCAGGACCAAAAAGGACATTGAAAAGTATCTGAAGATTAACATTCAATATAGAAATCTTATTCTTGGCAGCCTTCACAGTGTGGTTAGGATTGATCTATAGCTTCCTCTCTCATTGTTCTTGATCCTTTTGTGCCAGGCTGCTATATGTTGTGAGGTAATTTCTTTCCCAGCTTGAAGACTATGTAGGATTTTCCTTGGAACTATTTAAAATCAAGCCTTGACTATGGGAACTTGAGGATGCAAGTCTTCCATTTTGAAGAAAGCACCTTTGAGCTTCAGTCTCACCTCAGTTGCACTTTCAAAGTTGTTGATCTCTTCAAAATAAACTAATACTTTCCCTCTTTACTTGGAAACTCCACTTTATAAACATACCAAGTTAATTTTACATTTTGCCTGTTTGTGTACCACCTACTTACATACGATTTATGTTATGATTCATCATGTTTGGACATGAGTCAGTTTCAGGTGAAGTTTTTTGCTCCTCTGGAGAGCAGATCAGTGCTGAAACTTACATGTAATAAATATTATATTTTTGTCTGAATTTAGTTTTGCACTTTGCAGTAGAGAGAATGAATGGTGTTTTGGGGTGACATACCATCAGATGTATTCTGTACCCTTTCATGTATACAGCTGGCAAATTCAGATCTTAGAATGTACTTTGGGTTTTAATAATCCCCTGCCGCTGCTCGTATTGTAGACACCCAAAGAAGTAAAGACTGTTTTACTACTGTCTCTGCCAAAAAAATCCTCCAGTAATTCTGACCCATAACCAAATCCTCCTCTGAACTAAAAAAAACAAAACAACAACAACACAAAAAAAAAAAAAAAAGCACATCCTCATTTTTTTTAATGAGCCTTCAATCAAACCAATGAAGAGAGGGAAATTATTAAGCAGTGCAGAGGAACATCCAGGGCAAGCAGATGTAGATCAGACTCATTTGACCCCATTCCTCTCCTTGAGTTTCTCAAAGCTGAGACCAGACAGTCTAGTTATATTGTTTAGAAGAATGTTTTTGTAAGCAAAGGTACAGTAATTTTCCCTTGATTGAAAAAGTTACCTTTTGTTTGCCATTTCTATGAAATCTGAAGTCCTAAATCTGCACTACTCTTCTTGTCGTAAACAGAGCAGTCAACACAACGTCCTGCACATTCTGACAAATCCTACAAGACATCAGTGAATGCTAATCAAAATTCTGTAATGAGGCCCATTCCTATGTCTGTGGGCACACTTACTACCTACTGTCACATTGTCTATCACAAGCTTCCTCAAACACAAGACACCACAAGATGCCCCAACTTTACACCACTGAAATAAATTGGCATTATAAGCTAGGATATATCTCCTGGTTTTCATGTACAAGTGGTAAAGAATTTGCTAAGAATATTCACTCCCTTAGATTTTGGTACTGCAATCTTCCTTAGCTGATGGATGTTCTTATAGTTTGCAGCTTCCTATGAAAATCTTGAGACTAAAATATTCTTAGACAAAAACCAGGGCATGCTAGGTGCATGTGGGGCACTGACACATTTACAGAAAATTGTACTGCAGCATATGGATCCTGTAACAGAATCCTAAGACTATCCCATCAGGTATCTGGTGTAAAGTGTCACATAATATGTTGTAATGAAATTAAAAACAGCACAGCAACTCCACCTCAAGAATTCAATTGTAATTCCCATGGACTCTTTCTCTTTGAAGTGAATTTAGTGCACATGAGAAGTAATGGATTGACAGGGAATGAGTACCTTGCCGAGAACAAATTTATTTCTATTCAGACAGTTTTGGTTTTTGGCTAGAAAATCTGTCATGCGGTATTTTAATTTCACAAGAAGTTACCAAATGAGGAAATGATGAATTCTTACAAATGCTAGCCAGGATTCTATTTATCAAAAAACGTAGAGAGAGAGAAAAGGAAAAAAAGAGAGAGATTCACGATGCTATTGTAATTTTACTTTCAATATATCATTGATTGTGTCATAAAATGAAGTAATATAAATGATAATAATGTGTTGTTTATGACTCTGTGTGTCATTTGCATTATCTGACATTCTGAAATTTTCAATTCAAGTGTTTTAGAACAGAAAGTGTTGTCTTTGTTCATGTATTGGTAAGTACCTCCTGGCTGGGTTCCCTGTAAAAAACACGTCTTTTGGTGTATCTTCAGTAAAAATAATTCATTCATTTACTAGAAATGGTGCCCTCAAACCTATATAAATACAGTTATATAGCCACATATTAAGACCTATTCATGAACATACTGTATAGGCTCATGTATATCTGGGCCCAGAGATGAGCCCAGTACCATACACATTAATATATTCTGCCTTGTGCATATTCATAAATATAGGGTTTCTGATGTCAGGAAGGACAAACATACCTCATTTTCCTGAGTTGGGAATGAGCACATAATTCACAGGTGGCAGAGCAAAGCCAAGCCACTAATGGATTTTGTACAGTCATCTCTACTGGATGAAATAAAATTCCATTACAGTGATCATATGTTATATTTATACCATATCAGAGACCTGTGTTTACAGAGTATCTGAAATTTTTCTTACCCTTTGCTGAAGAAATTAATTCAATTGAAAAAAAAAAATCTGATTTATTTCCAACTGGAAGGGTCTAAATATGTATTTCATACAAGGAGATAAACACATACACACACATTAATAACGTGGTGTTTTTTCTAGTCTGTTTCTGAGAGCTAGTGGAATGAGTTCATCTTTTCATTATCTGAATGTGATTCTGGACTTGCTCTGGTGTAAGAATAACTCAGCTCCCTGAAAAACAGCACATGCAATCAGTTAGAGTGAAACAGAACTAGGCCTTTGTCCCTCATTTAGCTGGAGATGTCACTTTTCCTGTTTAAAGAACACCAAAAGTAACAGGAATCATTAAGGCAAGTCTAAGACAGATATGTCAGCTGGAAATAAGTCTATGTCTTATTGCTGGCAACAAATAGTCATTAATACAGTAGAATCAAAACAGGTGAGAAAAAAAACATCTCTATGCAATGCTGTTGAACAGCAGTATGCAATAAATTGCATATAGAGATACAGGAAAAAAAATGTGAAGTTCTATTCTCTGTGCTTTCTTGCTGTTGTCCTTTCAGATTGACTGTTCTTCTACCCCACATCAGCAATAAAATAGAAGCTGTTTTCCAATTTCTAAACCTACCTGCCTATGTGATCTACTGGGACAACTCAGATTTTCTTAATTTAAACAAAATGTTTAATTTCCTTTTGAAGCAAATAAGCATTCCAAGAGCTGCCATAAAGTGTCATTTTGTATCGTGGATCATGACCAGGTTGGATGAAGCCTTGGGTGATATGGTTTAGTGTGAGGTGTCCCTGCCCATGGCAGGGGGGTTGGAACTAGATGATCTTGAGGTCCTTTCCAATCCTAACTATTTCTATGATTCTATTATTAGCTTGGCTAAGTAGATTTTGGAGGATGTAGGTAGAATCTCAATGAAGACATTGTGTCAATTTTTACATTGAAAAGGAACCTGATGATAAATAATCAAGTGGGACAGAAGACCTAGTTCAGTATTTCAAAGAAGCCAAACTGCAGTTTTTACCATATTCTTTATTTATTTTATTTTATATTTATTTTATTTTTTAAATACAGAAAAATATAGGACTAGCTCTCTGAAATGTTTCTTTCCATGCTGTCTTAATTTATCTTTTTTTTCCAAGTTAAAGGATACTGTTAAATTTGGCTATAATGCATGATAGTGCACTTACATAATGCACTTATAGCTATAATGAACTTATAGCCCAAAAAGTGCATTAACAGCCTGAAAAGGCATGCAACTGGACAACTTTGTATAGTACAATGCATACCCAGGATTTCTAAATCTTACAAGGAAAGAGTATCTCACAGTAATCAATATGTCATCACTGACCATCTCAAATCAAACAATTGCTTTGATGAAGCAACTTTTAAATTGCTGTCTCTGTGTACTGGATGGATGTTCTCCAGCTTGCTGAAACACTGGCTTGACATCTTTTCAGTAAGCCACCTGATTTCTTTTCTGCTCATATGATAAGATGCTCACAACTATACTGACCTTAGTGGGTTGCTCAGTGTTTACATCAACATAAAATATAACAAAACATGTTCAGCTCTACAGAAAAATTTGGGACAATATGAAGACAACCTTTTCAGCTTTCATGTAGCAGAGTATAACTGCATACAACCTGTGTACTGGTTGGCTCACCAGCATGGGAAGACAAAAAACACCACTATAATGTTTGTGGGTTTTTTTTTCACTGAAGGGTCAATATATGTAATCTCATATCCTAATGAGGTAAAAAGCCTTAAATTCTGCACAGAAGTGTATATGAAATACTATCATCTGCACAGCTCTGGTTTCATAAAGTTCAAAACAAATACTCTAGGAGCTGATGCCACACTTTATAGCAGGGAATTCTGAGGAAATATTGAAGTAATGTTGCAACTACAGAAGTTCATGTGGCAGCATTTGCCTCGATCCTGCAGAGGTTCAGTGACATGAACAGGTGAGTTCTCTACGTTCTTGTCTAACGGAGGCAGAAAGTAACTTTTAACATTCCGGAATATGTAAAAAAATCCCTCTTTTATCCTTCTCCTTCTTGACCTTCCTTTTTTTCATTCTTTCTCTCCTTCCTTTTTTTTTTTTTGTTGCCAAGAAATTATTTGATTTGCTGAAATAGACTGGTTTAATAAAACTGGTCTTCTTCCTTCTACTAAAAGTTTACCTGCGAGAGCCCCGAACATAATAAAATCAGATTATGAAGGCAATCATATTTACTTGTAATAAATCAAATCTTGCAGACATCAGTTAAGTCTCCCTTACTGCACTGGGACAATACTGTGCATGCATACATCAATACCTGAGGTGTCAGAAATATATTTCATAAGTTCAGAAAAATTGCATACACACTTGCAGCACCATTATAAGCAGTGAATTTGTAATGTGAACATTATGATGTATAAAGTGGTTTTGTTCCTACATTTAATAAGCACCACATGTCAAGCCCACAAATGTAATGGAATTTGCTGGTGATTTCTTACCATTACATGTAGGTTATTGTTTTCAGGAAGAGAACTTTTCTGCACTTTATCACAGTATCCAATTTTAAGAAGCCATCTTCTTTCTCTTCTCTGAATGCAGAAGATTCTTTAGATTGGTGAAATAAAATAAAATCTCAGCCAGCAGATACCTCAGTTAAGGAGAACTGAAGTAAGCACAAGACAATTCACTTGCAGGGGAAAATGTTTCCTTTTGACTACCCCTACAGAAAATATGCTTTTTATTCTAATTCCAGTACAGGTTAGGATACTGGAGAATTTTAAAAAATCTTTAGATAACCCATAAAAGCTGGGTTGCACAGAGAGCTTTTTCTTGCAGGATTCTTTAGATCTTGCTTAAGGTACAGTGTAACACTCATGCACACATGCAGAACCATTTTCAGTCATTTTCTCACCCAGTAAAGTCCATTGATGCATTGCAGATATTTTCAGCTAAAATAATAAAAAAGCAGAACATTTTTTTCTTTTTTTCTTTTTTTTTTCCTTTTTGAAGTTGAAAAAAATGAGAAGACTTAGACTTAAACTTAGACTTAGACTTAGGACTTAGTCAGTGAGCCATGAAGCCCCTAGGTCTGGAATACCTGCAAGGCTCCAGCAGCCTGGTGATAACACGGAGGATTTCAGAAGATCCAGGTTTGCAACAGAAAAAGGTGAGCCAGGAATGCCAGAATGGGATGGGACTATCAAAAACATCCCAAGAGATGCCTGTCATGGGTTCAGCCGTGGCAGTAATTTTTCTCCTTCCTGTAGCTGGTGCAGTGCTGTGTTTTTGACTTCTGGGCTGGAACAGTGGCTTGATAGTGAGCATGTTTTGGGGGTGTTTTTTGTTCAGGGCTTTTCCTGAGCACATGCTCCAGCCAGGTGGAGGAGGGGAGGCCGGGAGGAAGGAGAAACAGGACACCTGACCCAGGCTAGCCAATGAGGTATTCCATACCATAGCACGTGATGCCAAGGATGCATACTGGGAGAGAGAGAGCAGGAGGGGTGGAGCTCTGGAGGAAAATGGAGGAAGGAGCACGCGGTGCTTGGCCTGGCAGGGTGGAGTGAGTTATGGGTCGGTGGCTGGTGGGGTGTTGTATTCTCTTCGCTTGTTATTAGCTGTATGATTATTATTTGTAGTGGTAATGGCAGTGGTGATTTTGTGTTATGCCTTAGCTATTGGACCGTTCTTGTCTCAATCCGTGGGGGTGCATTCTTTGGATTCTTCTTCCTAACTCTCCAGGAGTTGGGGGGACTTGGTTTAAAACCACGACAATGCCTGATCCAGCAACTGAGTTTGACATTTTCTATCAGTAAAACATCTGTATGGAAGAAGACCTACAGAAGTGGTGTGTGTGAAGTTTCATGTTTTCTGCACAGATTTGTCTTTCCTGAGCTCAGGAATTTTGGCTAGCTCAGGTAGGTGTAATTTCTGGCCCTGTGCTGCTGGATATGGTCAAGTCCATGAAATGAAGAAAAGGACTGTGCGTTTATATTGATAGGAATTTTAACTTTCCATGTGTTACTGTTCACACACTCATTAAAGTTTACATGTTGACCTTTAGGAGACATACACCAGAGTTCAGATTAGAAATTCAGCTCACTCACAATTTGAATTTCTTTCTGAAAATTTATATTAAATGTTATTTCTTTGGATTGTGATAATCTCTGTGCTTGCCTGGTGCCTTGCAGTAAGGTTCACCAAATACAGAATGTAACCAGCTGCCTTCAAAAGGGAAGGCTTTTGAAATTCTATCACTAAATATTAGAAAGAGAATATAGGAATTGTGTTATGCTTATGTGAGGCAATAAAATCTTACAATTTCCATATGGCAAGAGCTGCAGCCACACTGCCCAAGTTGCAGAAGGCAAGGGGAGGTGTGGAGACAGTGTTTCTCACAGGAGAATGGATATTTGGTACATGAGCTCTGAATAACTCCGAGGGATACAGCAAGGCCGTGGGAGGCCTGAGAAAGCTTAAGCAAGCAAGATAAGAAGAAGCTGGAATTCAAGTGATGAGAACTGTGGACCTGTTGGCAAGCTTTTGAGGTCAAGTTCTCACACATGTGCTTAACCAATTATATATTAGTCACTAAGGGTCTTCTAGACAAGTATCCAATCATGATATGCCAAATTGCTGTAGGTGTGTGTAAGCAATAGGATATAAGGAGTTAATGCTTTGCAATAAATGGCTTTTGTCTGATCACATTGATCTCTGACTGAGTCCGTTCCGCGGCAGGGAGAGACTGGCAGAATGAAGAACATCCTGCTGTAAGAGATCAGGTTTGAGACCAACTACGGAACCTGAAGGTGCACAAGTCTGTGGGACCTGATGAGATACATCTGTGGATCCTGACTGAGGGAACTGGTGTGTAGTTGCCAAGCTACTAGCCATCATATTTGAGAAGTCACAACAGTCCAGAGAAATTCCAGTTCCTTCTGACTGGAAAAAGGAAATATGACTAATTTGGTATGGCAGTAGTTAACAGTAAGATATGCTCCTAGTGCAGGCTGCTCAACCTTGCCTGGAAACCAGACTACCACTTAGGAAGCTAATGCACAGCCAAGACCTTATTTACATTGAGTATACTGACAACAATTCAAGTTAGGACTTTATACACAACTTCTATAGTCATTCTGTGGATGCACTGCAGACTCATTTAGGATCAGCATCTTTTTTTGGGCAAAACTGATAATGGAATTGACTGGAATAAAGGCTGAATGGTTGCATGTAAAGAAAGGTAGTGATTAAAGAGCATGATGGCTGAAGAGTACCACACTAATTTCAAGAATGTTTGATACCTCAGACCCAAAATTAATTGTCAGTGCAATTTGGTGTCTAGAAAGGTATTATTCCACAGGAAAATTATGAAGCCACATGAAATAAAAAATTCCTTGAAATGACTTTCTTCTCCTGGTTATGGATAATACAATACAACTAGTACATTTGGAGGAAAAGTGATTATCTGCTCACTATGCATTTCAGTACTGTCCATTAGAAATATTTTACTGGGGAGAATTTAAATTACATTATTTGAATATCAAGCTGAAGGACATCTTGAATATTGAATTGTGGAAAAACAGCAAGGTAAATGGTTTTTATAATGTTACATAAAAAAAATCTCTGTGGACTCCAATCCTGGTGATATGAGCCAT